>NC_139545.1:56802208-56972494 GCF_965153285.1 Podarcis tiliguerta | reverse complement strand
TGGCGAAGATTTTTTCATTAGGTTTTCCAAAAAAAAATCACACGTACATTTCAATACATGTGGGTGGGAGGAAAGAAGCAAAACTGACGGGAAGTGTTAGAGGAATATTGAACCAGAAAATATTTGGAGAATGGAGAATATTTAAGGATTATATAAGATCATATTGTACCAATCACACCCTAGTAGCAGAACTTGGGTGATACACACAACAAATACCGTTTGTGGAGTAGACGGGAACAATATTAAAGAATATAAAACTGTGCGGGGGGGAAACAACGGCAGTATAAACAGTACAATGAGAATGATTGGAAGACTCGTTTTGTTAGATGTCTTTTTTATTTAAGTGTTTAATTAGGTATTAATTAGGAAGATTATTATTATTTATGTACATAAATTTGCTTTTTCCTCTTTATTTTTTTCTGTATTTTCTTCCTTTCTTTTTTCTTAATTGTTTTTCCTTTAATTTTCTTTTTGTAGTGTTGTTGTTGTTTAGTCGTGTCCGAACTCTTCATATGAGATTGTAAATTCTTTGTAGAAGTGTGTAATTTAAATTAATAAACATTATTTTTTTAAAAAAAGGAAAGAAGGAAGGAACAGGTCCCTGCCCCTAGGAGCCTACAGCCTCTCTGGGTTTCATTTGGGTTATAATCTATGTTGTAACTCGATGAAAAGTGTCCATTTGCATGGAATGATGAGAACCGAGGCTCCGAACGAATGACTTGCAAAATACCCGCACCGAGTTTTATGCTGACACCCTCGATCATAATCTGCCAGGGCTTGCGTGCTGCTTAGACACCGAGGAAACATCCCATTGGTCCTTGCAGGTGTCAAGCCCGGCCTGCTGCCATAGAAACCAAACTTTCCCCCTCCTGCCTTAGTCTCCATGGCGACAACGGAATTTGAAAAAAGAAGATGCTTCGAACTGGCCAGTTACATCAGTGCAAGAGGGGCAGCCTATGGGAATATTTGAGAATTTCGCACACCCTCTTCTCTTCACGTGGAATGAGAGAGAGGCTGGGAAGCCTGTTTCAAAATACAGTGGTACCTCGGGTTACAGACGCTTCAGGTTACAGACTCCGCTAACCCAGAAATAGTGCTTCAGGTTAAGAACTTTGCTTCAGGATGAGAACAGAAATTGCGCAGCATCAGCAGGAGGTCCCATTAGCTAAAGTGGTGCTTCAGGTTGAGAACTGTTTCAGGTTAAGAACAGACCTCCGGAACGAATTAAATACTTAACCTGAGGTACCACCCGCATCCCTTATGACAAACCTAGAGAGCATCTTAAAAAGCAGAGACATCACCTTGCCAACAAAGGTCCATATACTTCAAACTATGGTTTTCCCAGTAGTGATGTATGGAAGTGAGAGCTGGACCATAAAGAAGGCTAATAGCCAAAGAATGGATGCTTTTGAATTGTGGTGCTGGAGGAGACTCTTGAGAGTCCCATGGACTGCAAGAAGATCAAACCTCTCCATCCTTAAGGAAATCAGCCCTGAGTGCTCACTGGAAGGACAGATCCTGAAGCTGAGGCTCCAAGACTTTGGCCACTTCAGGAGAAGAGAAGACTCCCCGGAAAAGACCCTGATGTTGGGAAAGATGGAGGGCGCAAGGAGAAGGGGACGACAGAGGATGAGATGGTGGGACAGTGTACTCGAAGCTACCAGCATGAGTTTGACCAAACTGCGGGAGGCAGTGGAAGACAGGAGGGCCTGGCGTGCTCTGGTCCATGGGGTCACGAAGAGGCAGACATGGCTAACCGACTAAACAACAATAACAACTCCCAGGTCCAAGTCCCACAATCTGAACCAAGGTGCCACAATGGCTCTCACCTTGCCACCGCTCATGGTTGGGGCTCCTTCCCTTTGGAGAGTCCTGGGTTCGAATTTCGCTACTACCATTTTAATTCAGAGCTCCCAAGGACTGCACTGCTCTAGCAAGGCAGCAAGGCCACCTGCCTGTGTGTGTGTGTGTGTGTGTGTGTGTGTGTATTCAAGCGCTTGCTCGGCCTTGCTGCATCTCCCTGCTATTTCCCTTCCTTCCAGCGCTTGCAAACGAGGTCATTTCCATCGCGATCCCTTGATTGAATCTGACGCCGAGGCCGGCTCCCAGTCTCCCTTTGCTTTCCACAGAGAGTCGCTCCCGAAAGCTTCTTAACCACCAGCTCGTTCCCTGCTGCAACTTAAAATCCATTTGCAAAAAGCCGTTTGCCGCCTTGATCGCACAACCACCCTGCGAGGCTGGGCAGGGGCGCTAGGAAGCTATGATGGCCACAGAAGTGTTGAACAACGATTGTAAAATATTGTCTAAAATGTATAAATTGCTGCTGGAATGGCATTTGAAAGATGAAGAGGTCAAGTCAGTTACGATACATTGGGCCAAGGATTTTGGGTATAGTAAAGGGTAAAGGGACACCTGACCATTAGGTCCAGTCGTGGCCGACTCTGGGGTTGCGGCGCTCATCTCGCTTTATTGGCCGAGGGAGCCGGCATACAGCTTCCGGGTCATGTGGCCAGCATGACTAAACTGCTTCTGGCGAACCAGAGCAGCGCACGGAAACGCCGTTTACCTTCCCGTCGGAGTGGTACCTATTTATCTACTTGCACTTGCATGCTTTCAAACTGCTAGGTTGGCAGGAGCAGGGACCGAGCAACAGGAGCTCACCCCGTCGCGGGGATTCGAACCGCCGACCTTCTGATCAGCAATCCCTAGGCTCTGTGGTTTAACCCACAGCGCCACCCGCGTCCCTTAATATATATGTATGAAGCTCTGCTGGTCCATTTAAGCACTGGTTCTTCATCGGAATCATTGGCCAGTCAGCTGCCACCCCAATCCTGACCCGGCCAGCTCTCCCAATGTTCTTATGACCTGCTTAGGGGTCTCAAAGATTCTCCCCTGGAGGGCAGAATTGGGCCTGCAGAGATTCTGGCATGCGTGCCAAGACATGCCCTGTCCTGCGGGCCACCGCTGCATGCGCCACTGAACATGCCAGGCACATCAGCCGCCTCTGGGCATGAACAACAACGTTGGAAAGGGGGAGGCGTGGAGCAGGGAGAACGGAGACCATCGCTGACTGTTCACTTTACTGGAAATAAAAGCCCCCAAGGCAGCAGCAGCAGCACAGCTCCAAGAAGAATTCGGTTATGTAAGCTCTCCACATGTACAGTGGTACCTCGGGTTAAGTACTTAATTCGTTCCGAAGGTCTGTTCTTAACCTGAAACTGTTCTTAACCACTTTAACTAATGGGGCCTCCTGCTGCCGCCAGGCCGCCGGAGCACGATTTCTGTTCTTATGCTGAAGCAAAGTTCTTAACCTGAAGCACTATTTCTGGGTTAGTGGAGTGTGTAACCTGAAGCGTATGTAACCTGAGGTACCACTATACAGTGGTACCTTGGGTTATATACGCTTCAGGTTACATACGCTTCAGGTTACATACGCTTCAGGTTACGGACTCCGCTAACCCAGAAAAAGTGCTTCAGGTTAAGAACTTTGCTTCAGGCTAAGAACAGAAATCGTGCTCCATTGGCGCAGCGGCAGCAGGAGGCCCCATTAGCTAAAATGGCGCTTCAGGTTAAGAACAGTTTCAGGTTAAGAACGGACCTCCAGAACAAATTAAGTATTTAACCCGAGGTACCACTGTATAGATTTACAGCAGTCTCGGCCAACCTGAGGACATTTGGTCCCAGGCACCTGGCATAGCTCGGCTGGTAAGAGCACAAGACTCTTAATCTCATGGTCATGGGTTCAGGTTGCAGGTTGGGCATTGCTGGGGGGTTGGACTAGATGATCCTTGTGGTCCCTTGCAGCACTACAGTTCTGGGACTCTCATCGGCCCCAGGAAGCGGCTAGGAATCACAGGTGGGGAGAGCTGCTGTTGGACATAATAATAATAATAATAATAATTTATTATTTATACCCCACCCATCTGGCTGGGCTTCCCCAGCCACTCTGGGTGGCTTCCAACCAAATATTAAAATACCGTAGTACATCAAACATTAAAAGCTTCCCTAAACAGAGCTGCCTTCAGATGTCTTCTAAAAGTCTGGTAGTTATTTTCCTCTTTGACATCTGACGGGAGGGCGTTCCACAGGGCGGGTGCCACCACCGAGAAGGCCCTCTGCCTGGTTCCCTGTAACTTGGCTTCTCACAGTGAAGGAACTGCCAGAAGGCCCTCGGCGCTGGACCTCAGTGTCCGGGCAGAACAATGGGGGTGATGCTCCTTCAGAGCCTGCTTGGTGAGCTTGCAAGACTGGGGCAACCCAGTTGGGTGAGGTACAAATAAAATTATTATTATTATTATTATTATTATTATTATTATTATTATTATTATCATCATCATCTAGGTGGTGCCCATAAGGACGAGATGGGCCGATTCAGCAGCCAAGCACTTCTGCAGTTGCACCGTGCTGGGCCCGGGGGTGACCCGTGAAACGCGGTCCAGAACCGGTCCAGAATCCGTAGGTTCTGCTAGGAATCAGTCCGGCAGGGCCAAGGCAGGTCACGAGGCAGGAAACCAGGCAAGGACAGGCACAGGATCTCAGGCAGGATCCGGCATACAGCAATGTTGCTCCCGCAACCTGGGGCGGGGTCCTTTTATCTCTGTTGGGGTAGCGGCTGGTCCTGATCCCCCGGTGACTCACCTCCCTGTCTCACCCGAAGGTGAGCACTCCTCCTGCGAGTACTCAGGTCTCTCCTTCTCCCAGACCTCAGTCTCTGCAGCTCGGGAGACAACGGTGGGTTACTTGGAAATTGCTTATGTGTGAGTGCCTGGAGGCGGTTGGAGGATGGATGGCAGCTAACGGATTGAGGATGAATCCTGATAAGACAGAAGTACTGTTCTTGGGGGACAGGAGGCGGGCAGGTGTGCGGATTCCCTGGTCCTGAATGGGGTAACTGTGCCCCTGAAGGACCAGGTGCGCAGCCTGGGAGTCATTTTGGACTCACAGCTGTCCATGGAGGCACATGTCAATTCTGTATCCAGGGCGGCTGTCTCCCAGCTCCATCTGGTATGCAGGCTGAGACCCTCCCTGCCCGCAGACTGTCTCTCCAGAGCGGTGCATGCTCTAGTTATCTCCCACTTGGACTACTGCAATGCTCTCTATGTGGGGCTACCTTTGAAGGTGACCCGGAAACTACAACTAATCCAGAATGCGGCAGCTAAACTGGTGACTAGGAGTGGCCGCCGAGACCACATAACACTGGTCCTGAAAGACCCACATTGGCTCCCAGTCAGTGGCATAGTGTGGGCGGTGCAGGGGGGGCCGGCTGCACAGGGCGCAACATCTGGGGGTTAGGGTTAGGGGGAGCAAATCCACGGGTTAGGGGGCGCAAATTTCTTGCCTTGCCCCGGGTGCTGACAACCCATGCTACGCCACTGCTCCCAGTAAAAGCTTCTTTAGGGAAGATTCAATGTTTAACAGACCACTGTATTTTAATACTTTGTTGGAAGCTGCCCAGAGTGGCTGGGGAAACCCAGCCAGATGGGCGGGGTATAAATAATAAATTCTATTCCATTATATTGTATAAGCTTCCAGAAGATTTATTGAACCAGTATCTTAAGTGTGAGTACACCATAGATCTAGAGTCTGTGGCTTCATTTACCGTATTTTTTGCTCTATAAGGCTCACTTTTTCCCTCCTAAAAAGTAAGGGGAAATGTGTGTGCGTCTTATGGAGCGAATGCAGGCTGCGCAGCTATCCCAGGAGCCAGAACAGCAAGAGGGATTGCTGCTTTCACTGTGCAGTGATCCCTCTTGCTGTTCTGGCTTCTGATATTCAGAATATATTTTTTTTCTTGTTTTCCTCCTCCAAAAACTAGGTGCGTCTTGTGGTTTGGTGCGTCTTATAGAGTGAAAAATACGGTAATCACCCTTCCTAGTGATTCCTTCATTTGTTTGCTACTGTTGAGCCACCGTTTGCTATTACCCTCCAAAAACCTCTTCCATGGAAGGCGAGAGTCATAGAATCATAGAGTTGGAAGAGACCACAAGGGCCATCGAGTCCAACCCCCTGCCAAGCAGGAAACACCATCAGAGCACTCCTGACATATGGTTGTCAAGCCTCTGCTTAAAGACCTCCAAAGAAGGAGACTCCACCACACTCCTTGGCAGCAAATCCCACTGTTGAACAGCTCTTACTGTCAGGAAGTTCTTCCTAATGTTTAGGTGGAATCTTCTTTCTTGTAGTTTGGATCCATTGCTCCGTGTCCGCTTCTCTGGAGCAGCAGAAAACAACCTTTCTCCCTCCTCTAGGTGACATCCTTTTATATATTTGAACATGGCTATCATATCACCCCTTAACCTCCTCTTCTCCAGGCTAAACATGCCCAGCTCCCTTAGCCGTTCCTCATAAGGCATCGTTTCCAGCCCTTTGACCATTTTGGTTGCCCTCCTCTGGACACGTTCCAGTTGGTCAGTGTCCTTCTTGAACTGTGGTGCCCAGAACTGGACACAGTACTCCAGGTGAGGTCTGACCAGAGCAGAATACAGTGGCACTATTACTTCCCTTGATCTAGATGCTATACTCCTATTGATGCAGCCCAGAACTGCATTGGCTTTTTTAGCTGCCGCGTCACACTGTTGGCTCATGTCAAGTTTGTGGTCAACCAAGACTCCGAGATCCTTTTCACATGTACTGCTCTCAAGCCAGGTGTCACCCATCTTGTACTTGTGCCTCTCATTTTTTTTGAGTCGCACAGAGGAAGCTGCTGTAAACAGGGTCAGACCATGTGCTCAACCAAAGAACTGCTCCAGAAGCTCTGTAAACGCCATTTTGGCAGTCGAGATAACCCCACCATTAATTGCTAGTTGTTGTAGCAATGAGCTCATCTATGTTTAGATCCACTTGCTCTGATATAAGCTAATTTGCTTTGATGCTCTCCTTATCTGCGGGCTCAAGGGACTGGGCTCTCAGCCCAGAAAGAGGAGCTATCTGTAAGGTCTGAGCATTTTCCACCTACGCCTTCATCTGGGCAGGTGAAATGACGTCTGCTGTTTTGTGTATAATGTAGGCACGTTGGCTTGGGTGCGGACAAGCCATCTCCTTGCTGCGGTGTCCGTCCCAGGTCTGCAAAGGCTGGGAGACCCGGCAGGCTGCTTTGCTCTAAGTCTACACCTTTCTTTAATAAAGCACTTGAACGGGCCATTCTGATGTTTTTGACATCCTCCTTTGGTATCCTTGCAGCCAGCCACTCCTGGGAGAGCTACTTTGCGGTTGGAGGATGGATGGCGGCTAACAGATTGAGGGAAGGAACCGCCAGAAGACCCTCAAGCGCTGGACCTCAGTGTCCGGGCAGAACGATGGGGGTGGAGACGCTCCTTCAGGTATACTGGGCCGAGGCTGTTTAGGGCTTTCAAGGTCAGCACCAACACTTTGAATTGTGCCCAGAAACGTACTGGGAGGCAATGTCTCGGTGGCCTTTCTGACAAATGAGTACAGTGGTACCTCGGGTTAAGTACTTAATTCGTTTCTGAGGTCCGTTCTTAACCTGAAACTGTTCTTAACCTGAAGCACCACTTTAGCTAATGGGGCCTCCCGCTGCCGTCGTGCCGCCGGAACATGATTTCTGTTCTCATCCTGAAGCAAAGTTCTTAACCTGAAGCACTATTTCTGGGTTACCGGAGTCTGTAACCTGAAGCCTAGGGAACCTGAAGCGTCTGTAACCCGAGGTACCACTGTATATATGAGTTTCTAACACTGCCTGCCGCCTGGGAGACCAAAAGGCTTCTTTCAACACATGGATTCCAAAGCAACTCTCTTTCGCAGGCCAGGCCAGGAGCGGAACAGACTGCCGAAAGTGTCACCTGGACTGTACAATAGACCGTTTATTCAAATGCACATCTATATACATGGATGAAGAGGTTCCCCTCCATGCGTCCAGAGATGCTCCCGGCCACTTCCCTTCAGAGCATCGCCAAGGTGGCTGTTGACAAGGACGGGCAGAATCCCTCCCTCCCAGCAGTTAATCCGGCAACTGCCCTTGTGAGCGCCTGTGTGTCTCTTGTTCTCCCTATTTTGCCATTTCTTCAGCCACTGCCTTGCCCATCTTGTCTTTGAGATAGGCCGTCTTCTGCCACTCCGACTTTAGGTCAAGCCATTCATAATAGGGAACCTGCAAGAGGTGGAGGGGAAGAGAGAAAGAGGATAATAATAATAATAATAATAATAATTTTATACCCCACCTATCTGGCTGGGTTTCCCCAGCCACTCTGGGCGGCTTCCAACAAAGTATTAAAATACAATAATCTATTAAACATTAAAAGCTTCCCTAAACAGGGCTGCCTTCAGATGTCTTCTAAAAGTCTGGTAGTTGTTCTCTTTGAGAGGGCGTTCCATAGGGTGGGTGCCACCACCGAGAAGGCCCTCTGCCTGGTTCCCTGTAACCTCACATCTTGCAGGGAGGGAACTGCCAGAAGGCCCTCAGAGCTGGACCTCAGTGTCCGGGCAGAACGATGGGGGTGGAGACGCTCTTTCAGGTATCCTGGACCGAGGCCGTTTAGGGCTTTAAAGGTCAGCACCAACACTTTGAATTGTGCTCAGAAACTAGGCCAGGCCTCAGCTAGAAAAGCCTTGCCAGGCATTGCATCTATTCCTGGACAGAGAAGATCAGCCAAAAATTCTCATATTCATTTATGAAACCTCATCTCTGTAGTTGTTCAGAATCTGTTCAGTATTCAGGCATTTCAATAGCAAGCAACATAACCCAGTATCGCATAATTGCACTAGAATTAAAGAGCTTTCTTTAGACATCGATAGATGGGAGTCGTTAAACCCCAGCCTTTGGGGAAGGGTTCATATACGCAACTCCCTCGACTGTTCCTCACAAGGCTTGGCTTCCAGACTGGGTTGTGTCTGCGCGTGACATAGAGTGTTTTCCTGATCAGAAGAGCTTCGCTGTGAGCATCTCACAGCCACCTTGGCTTCTAAGCACCTGGGGATTATCCAGAGTGGCTCTGAGCCAGTGGGGCTGGCAGGGAACGGTGCCACGGTCTACCCAGACAGCCGGCCGGCGATAATCTCTGTCCCCTTCCACCCTGGTGACTCTCAATGCCTCAACTTTCCACCCAACTTTGTACAAACAAGCGGATGGCTGGCACCTGGAGGAATGAAAGCCGGAGGATCGGTGGGCCGTGGGAAAATGCAGTAGAGTTGGAGCAAACAGATTAAGGGTTGAAACAACGATGGCCAGAGGGTGAAGCGGCCTCACTCAAAAACGGTGTTCACTGGCAGGACGCAGAGACAGGGACGGGCTGCTGTCTTCAGCAGTTTTGGGAATCAGAGCAAAACGCATGTGCTTTTTGCTTTTTTATATAAGCCTGTAGTGACCTCAGATATGCAGATGACACAACCGTGTTGGCAGAAAGTGAGGAGGAATTAAAGAACCTTTTAATGAGAGTGAAAGAGGAGAGCACAAAATATGGTCTGAAGCTCAACATCAAAAAAAATGAAGATTGTGGCCAATGGGCCCATCAACGTCTGGCAAATAGAAGGGGAAGAAATGGAGGCAGTGAGAGATTTTACTTTCTTGGGCTCCAAGATCACTGCAGATGGTGACAGCAGTCACGAAATTAAAAGACGCCTGCTCCTTGGGAGAAAGGCGATGGCAAACCTAGACAGAGACATCACCTTGCCAACAAAGGTCCGTATAGTTAAAGCCATGGTTTTCCCAGTAGTGATGTATGGAAGTGAGAGCTGGACCATAAAGAAGGCTGATCGCCGAAGAATTGATGCTTTTGAATTCTGGTGCTGGAGGAGAAGATCAAACCGATCCATTCTGAAGGAAATCAGCCCCGAGTGCTCACTGGAGGGACAGATCCTGAAGCTGAGGCTCCAGTACTTTGGCCACCTCAGGAGAACAGAAGACTCCCTGGAAAAGACCCTGATGTTGGGAAAGATGGAGGGCACAAGGAGAAGGGGAGGACAGAGGACAAGATGGTGGGACGGTGTTCTCGAAGCTACCAGCATGAGTTTGACCAAACTGCGGGAGGCAGTGGAAGACAGGAGTGCCTGGCCTGCTCTGGTCCAGGGGGTCACGAAGAGGCAGACACGACTAAACGACTGAACAACAACAAGTGGTGACCCCTGAACTTACACATTCAAAGCACAAATTTGGGGATTGACCTGAAAGAGCATGCAAGTCCTAATCCTGTGTGTTCTGTCCTGTGTGTTCGTTGTTCTGTATGGGACAATGACAATAAAGATTATCGTATTGTATTATTGTATCGTGACACGGCTTTAATCGTAGAATCACAGACTTGGAAGGGACCACAAGGGTCATCCAGTCCAACCCCCTGCCATGCAGGAATGTTTTGCCCAAAGTGGGTCTCGAACCCACAACCCAGCCATTAAAGTCTCATGCTCTAGCAGTCCAGGGCCGTATGATCAGCAGCCTCACATGATACATTTTTATTGACTGCATTTATATCCCATCGTTTTCCTCCAAGGGGCTCAAGGCGGCATACACGGGTTTCCCCGCTCCCCAGGGTTGTTGCGGAGATTAAATGAGGAAGGGGAAAGACCATGCATGCTGCTTGGAGAAAAAGGATAGCAATGAGCACATAGCTCAGGGTTGCGTTTGTGGACAATCACCCACCTTGCCTCTAACCTCACAACAACCCTGTGAGGTAGGTTAGGGAGAGTTAGTAACCCTGTATGGACGGCTGGGACAGCTCAGTAGGACATGAGACTTTCAATCTCAGGGTTGTGGGTCTGAGCCCCACATTGGGCAAAAGATTCCTGCATTGCAGGGGGCTGGGCTAAATGACCTCCGACTCTATGATTCTACAGTTTGAATCCATAACATAAGAACAAGACTCTAAAATTGCTCTGATCTGCTCTGTTTCACACACAGCATCTGCCATCCTTCAAATAATAGTAATAATAATAATAATAATAATAATAATAATAATAATAATATTTTATTTATATCCCGCCCTCCCCAGCCGAAGCCGGGCTCAGAGCGGCTAACAACAATAAAAGTAACACAGCATTCTAAAATCCATTCATTCTAAAATCAATTCAAAATCAAATTAATGGCAACCATTGGGCTAGAGTTCTGTGAGGATTGCCAGAGGAGGGGGTCAGGCTGTGCCTTGGCCAAAGACCAGGCAGAACAGCTCCGTCTTGCAGGCCCTGCGGAAAGATGTCAGGTCCCGCAGGGCCCTAGTCTCTTGTGAGAGCGTTCCACCAGATCGGGGCCACGGCTGAAAAAGCCCTGGCTCTGGTTGAGGCCAGCCTAACCTCTCTGTGGCCTGGGACCTTCAAGATTTTTTTATTTGAAGACCGTAAGGTCCTCCGTGGGACATACCAGGAGAGGCAGTCCCGTAGGTACGAGGGTCCTAGGCCGTATAGGGCTTTACAGGTTAAAACCAGCACCTTGAACCTGATCCTGTACTCCATCGGGAGCCAGTGCAGCTGGTATAGGACCGAGTGAATGTGATCCCGCAGCAAGGACCCTGTAAGGAGTCTCGCCACGGCATTCTGCACCCGCTGGAGTTTCTGGGTCAGTCTCTAGGGCAGCCCCACGTAGAGCGAGTTACAATAATCCAGTCTGGAGGTGACCGTCGCGTGGATCACAGTGGCTAAGTCAGGGCGAGAGAGGTAAGGAGCCAACTGCTTAGCTTGGCGGAGATGAAAAAATGCCACCTTTGTTATAGCTGCAATCTGCACCTCCATGGAAAGGGAGGTGTCAAAGATTACACCCAATGTAGAAGGGGTAAAGCAGTCTTCATTGTAAGACGGGAGCCAATTTATCCGCAACCGCCTTTGCCAACCAGGTGCCCCAGAGATCTTCTAAACTACAACTCCTAACAGGATCAGCCAGCACGGCTGTGTGCTGCTGGGGGCACCAGGTTGGCAAAGTCTGATCTGCAAAAAGCAGACACACACAGAATCACAGGGAAGGCAGCTCAGTACGAGCTCAGTCAAGGCTACACAGAGCAAGCGGGGGCCTGTTGGAGGGTGCCTGGCCTGGGCTCCCCCTCCCCTCCTGGCCCCCAATGGGGGGGGAGGCGTCAACTGTGTCTGCATCCGACATCTCTCCACCCCACCCCCACCCCCTTTGCCCTTTCCTCCAAGCTGCCGGAGAGCAGAGCAGGGGGTGCCGAGGACTGCAGAGCTATAATTGCTTCCAAGGAGCTAAATAATGTATGATCGCTGTTTGAGTGCAGCCTCTGCCCCCCCCTTCCCCCCCACCCCACCCCTGGAGCCCTCCAGCGGGCAGCCTGACGCCAGAGAGGAAGAGAGAGAGAGCGGTCAAGAGGCAGGAGGAACGGCAGCGCTCCCCCCTGCTCCAAGCCACTCCTGGGGAACTGGGGAGAGCGAGTGGACGCAGAGCTTTCCGCCATTCCCTGGTGGGGGGAGAACAGGGGAGGGGCGCAGAGCAGGGTGGGAGTGCCCCAGTCGTATCTCCATCCTAAACCAGGCAAAGGCAGGCTGCCCCCCCCCACCTACAATAATCCTGCCCACCATGATGCAAATCAAGGGCATTTGCATATGTCCTTTTCTTTTACTCTTGCTCGAAGCTCTATAGAAGGGTCCCATACACACAGAGACTTTGCGCCTGCCCATTAATAATAATAATAATAATAAATTTTAGTTCTATCCTGCCCTCCCCAGCCAAGACCAGGCTCAGGGCAGCTAACAACCAATAATAAAAACAAGTAGATTAAAATACAACTTAAAAAACAAGATTAAAATACAACATTAAAATGCAGCCTCTTCGCAAGAGGAGAAAGGAAAAAAGAAAGAGGGGGAGGGAATCAAATTGATTCTAAGCCAAAGGCAAGGTGGAACAACTCTGTCTTGCAGGCCCTGTGGAAAAAAATCAGATCCTGCAGGGCCCTGGTCTCGTGGGACAGAGCGTTCCACCCGGTCGGAGCCATCACTGAAAAGACCCTGGCCCTGATAGAGGATAGTTGGGCTTCCTTAGGGCCTGGGACCTCTAGGGTGTTGCTATTTATGGACCTTAAGGTCCTCTGTGGGGCATACCAGGAGAGGCGGTCCCGTAGGTACGAGGGGCCTAGGCTGCGAAGGGCTTTAAAGGTCAAAAGCAGCACCTTAATTCCGACCCTGTACTCCACCGGGAGCCAGAGCAGCTGGAAAAGCACTGGGTGAATATGGTCCCATGGCAGAGACCCTGTGAGGAGCCTCGCTGCAGCATTCTGCACCCGCTGGAGTTTCTGGGACAGCTTCAAGGGCACACCCCGCGTAGACAGAGGCATTTTGGAAACAGATTGGTATAGAAATATCTGGAATTGTGGGTAGGAAGGTGGGAAGATCTAAATTAATGGTTCTTATTAGTCTCAGTAAGGTAAAGGTAAAGGGACCCCTGACCATTAGGTCCAGTCGTGACCGACTCTGGGGTTGCGGCGCTCATCTCGCTTTATTGGCCGAGGGAGCCGGTGTACAGCTTCCGGGTCATGTGGCCAGCAGGACTAAGCCACTTCTGGCGAACCAAAGCAGTACACAGAAACGCCGTTTACCTTCCCGCCGGAGCAGTACCTGTTTATCTACTTGCACTTTGATGTGCTTTCGAACTGCTAGGTTGGCAGGAGCAGGGACCGAATAATGGGAACTCACCCCATTGTGGGGATTTGAACCGCTGACCTTCTGATCGGCAAGTCCTAGGCTCTGTGGTTTAACCCACAGCACCACCCGCGTCCTTTATTAGTCTGAGTAGCACAGAGTTAAAAACAAACAAACAAAATGAATGTAAATGGGTAAAATTGATGGTAACTGCAGCCAGACAGGTTATAGTGACTAATTGGAAAAATGCCGAAGAGCTAGGGGTGAACCAATGGAGGAAAAAACAGAATAATATTATAATTTTAGAATATCTAACTGTGAAGATACACAGAATGAAAGGGTTTCAGGTCAATGAGAAAGAGGAGGATTGGTTTGAGAAGATATCGAATTATTTGGGTAGGTCTGAACAATTTGGGGCAATTAAAATGTTAAAAGTTACATAAACCTTGTGGATGGAGGAGGGTTAACGTATATAAAATTGGACTTCCGGAGGCGGCGCGACCGGTAATGGCTGCCTTCTCCGAGTAAGGAGAAGGGAGCTCCGCTGTAAACGGGTCGTCCGCTACGGCGAAGCGGAGACCCATTCAGGAAAACCACAGGTGGCAGAAGCCTGTGGTCTCGGGACCCGGCGGGCGCCAGAAGCAGCCCCCAAAACGTTGAAGGGACCCCGTAAGGGGCTCCGGATCGCGGAGGGGGTAGCGGCGCTGTGGGTCGTTGCGCAAACAGCGAAGTGAAGCCGCGTTGCTGTTGCCGGTCAGCGCTGTCCTTTCTTCCTGCAACTTTTCTGAATTTTGGAAACTACAACCCGTGAGTAAATTTGGACATTGAAAACTTTCTGAAACTTTTGTCAACTTTCTGAAACTTTTTGAGAACTTTCTGAAACTTTTAAAACTTTTTTAAAAAAAGTTGAAATTTGGCTGAAAACGGAGTGAGGATAAGCAGGAAGCCCATCTCCCGCTATACTGAACTTTAAGCAAAGAGCAGGAGGAGTGGAGACAAAAAGTTATGCGTTAACTAAATGCTGGCACCCTGTTAAAGCAGTTTTCTGAGTGAAAGACTTTGAGCTATTGACTTTTGCTGGTCATATTGGGAGTGCATTGATACTCTTCTTCTGTGGAACCAGTGGATTACAAAATAAATAAGAATCTCTGGTGCTGGAGCTGCCTGGAAGAGCACCAGTTTGCAACTTTGGATATATTGAATTCAGGTTTTGAAACATTCTGAGTTGGAACTGGATACTTTGAAACTGTTGCAGTCAAGGCACTGTAAGAAACACTGTTTTGCTTTAAGTTTTACTCTGCTAAAAATAATACATTGTGGAGGCGATGGACATGGATTTAAATTTACAAGTTTAACTTGGATTTGATCTTTTCCCTGAAGACGTACTAAGCTCCCTCTAGAGGATTTTGGATTTACAGCAGTGACTTTGTCCTACTTTCCCTTTCCCGGCCTCTGTTTGACTATTGTATCTGGGACTCTGCTTTCTCATGGGAACAACTTGGATTGACCTTGGATTACAGATAACTTTGGAATGAGTGGCGCAAGGAGAAGAGGAAGGACTAAACAAACAACTCTAACTCTATCTGCAGCCTCACAGCGCAGATCTTCTGTGCCGGCCTTGCCTTCCACTTTGCCTCCAGACATAGAGGCGGCCTCCCTAATACAGGCAGGGGAGGGAGAGACAGAGGAGCTGCACCTGGGAGATATGGCTTCAGGGACAAGTAGCTCTGTCTTGGAGAAAATTTTGGAGAAACTGGAGGCTCTGGACAAGAAGGCTGATTTGCATACAGCTAAAATTGAACAGAACACAGAAAGCTTGAATAAGCTGACTGGACAAGTTGCACGGAATGCCCAGTCTATTGGAGAATTAAAGGAGGCTGTAGGTGAAAATCGTAAACTGGCTGAAGATACTAGTCAAAGACTGGAAGAACTTGAGAAAGAAGTAAGACCACTCAGCAAACAAGTTGGAGAACATCAGATTTACTTTTCGATGACAGAACTGCGAAACAGGGAGACCAACTTGAGGATACGGTCAATACCAGAGGTGGAAGAAGATAATTTTATTGAATTTCTAACTAAGGAATTTGCCAAGTTTTGGAAGTTAGAGGAAAAAGACTTCAAAATCGTATCTGCTTTCAGGCTTGGCAGAGTCAGAAGGACAGAGAAGCCCAGAGATTGTTTGATAACACTGAGATCAAAGGAGGAAAGGGACAAGATTTTGGGCCTGCACTACGAAAAGTCACTAGACATTTTGGGCAAGAGAATTGAAATCTACAAGGACATTCCTAAGCAGTTGCTGGACCTTAGATCTAACTACACGGAATTGGCAAGACTGTTGAGAAGCAACGCAATTATCTTCAGGTGGGAGTTCCCACAAGGATTATCCTTTACCTACAGAGGGAGAAAGATCAAAATCAAAACAGTGGAAGATAGAGACAAGTTTTTGGGAGCACACGGAGAAGACCTCCACAAAGGACTTGGATTGCCAGCGCCAGAACTTCCAGGGGAGCCCGCCCCCTCGGATCCTCAAGGACCGGAGAACAAGGTACCACCCCAGAAAGAATAACCAGACCTATCCAGGATGTCTCTGCAGCTTTTGAGCTGGAACATAAATGGCTGTAACAGTCCCGAAAAAAGGTCTAAAATTTTTCATATTTTAAAAAAGGAACAATTGGACATTATATGCTTACAAGAAACACATGTGATTAGGCTCCATAGAAAGGTGTTAATAAATAAAAGGCTTGGTCAAGAATTTATATCATCGGATACAGTTAAAAAGAGAGGTGTGGTGATCTATGCAAAAGAGAGCCTTTCACCAAAATTTCTCTTTAAAGATGAAAGTGGAAGAATCCTCGCAATAGAAGTACAGTATCAAGGAGAAAAAATTTTGATATTAGGAATTTATGCTCCAAATGAAGGAAAATCGGATTTTTATAAGAAGTTGCACGAGACCATGCTGGATTATCTGGATTACAACAACGTCATCATGATGGGGGACATGAACGGGGTAGTATCAACAAATATGGATAAGTCACAGAACCAGAACATTACTAAAGAGGGAAGACTACCTAAGACCTTTTTTGAAATGACTGACAATATGGACTGGGTTGACATCTGGAGAGTTAGAAACCCCCTGGGAAGAGAAGGAACATTCTTTTCTGAAGCTCAACTGACTTGGACACGAATCGACCAAATATGGATAACTAGAAGTCTGGCACCTAAGGTGAGGAAGGTGAAAATCTGCCCTAAAACATGCTCCGACCATAACGCCTTGAGAATGGATATGACATTGATCCCAACCGGCTCCTTTAGATGGAAGATGAATGATGGCCTGTTTAGAGACCAAAGAATTGTAAAGAAGGCCCAAAAAACTTTAAAGGACTATTTTGAGATTAACTTGAACACTACGGTGGAAAAAAGAACTATCTGGGATGCAAGTAAAGCTGTGATGAGAGGGTTCTTGATTCAACAGAATTCTTTAAAGAAAAGACTGCAAAATGAAAAGAAAGATAAAATTCTGGAAAGTATCAAAGAGTTGGAGAAGAAGTTAAGATCTAACCCGAAGTCCCAACCGATTCTGAGAGAAATTAAACTTTATCAGGCACAATATTCCAAACTGATAAATCAGGAAATAGAATGGAAGATTAAAACAATGAAACAAAAAACTTTTGAATCGGCAAATAAATGTGGGAAACTGCTAGCCTGGCAGCTGAAAAGGAGACAAAGATTAAATACAGTAACAAACTTAGAGGTTGAAGGAAGGAACATTCAGAACCCGGGAGAGATTAGAAAGTGCTTCCAGAGGTATTTTAAAAAGCTATACACTCAAGGGCCACAAGATGAAATAGAGATTACACAATTTTTGGAGAGAAATGGATTAGCAAAGCTGTCAGAAGAAAATAGAACAATTTTGAATGGCAAAATAACACGACAAGAGATTGAACAGGCCATCCAGAGTCTGAAACAGGGCAAATCACCAGGGCCAGATGGACTGACCTCTAACTACTATAAGACATTGAAGGATTATTTGATACAACCTTTGTTGGAGGTCAGTAATGAAATAATGGAGGGGAAGAAGGCGCCTGAATCGTGGAAAGAAGCATTTATCACATTGATTCCAAAGTCAGAAACTGAAAAGACACAACTCAAGAACTACCGTCCCATCTCCCTTTTAAATGTGGATTACAAAATATTTGCAGATGTTTTGGCACGAAGATTTAAGAAAGTTTTAAGTGAGATAATCCATAAAGACCAGGCAGGCTTTCTCCCGGGCAGACATATGTTTACTAACACAAGGAACATCATAGACATATTGGAACTTTTACAAACAAACATAAACACTAAAGCAGTTTTAATTTTTATAGACGCGGAGAAAGCCTTCGACAACATATCTTGGAAATTTATGAAGGGGAATTTAAAAGAAATGGGAGTGGGACGGGGGTTTGAAAACGGGATTGAGGCAATATATTCAGAACAAAAGGCTAAACTGATAGTTAACAATGTGGTTACAGAAGAGTTTAAAATTGAAAAAGGTACACGACAAGGCTGCCCGATTTCCCCATTACTGTTTATTTCGGTTCTGGAAGTGCTCCTGAATATGATTAGGGGGGACAGGTTGGTGGAAGGGATTCAGGTCGGAGCGAAACAATATAAACTTAAAGCTTTTGCAGATGACCTAGTTCTGACATTACAGGAGCCGGAGTCTAGTTTGAAAAGAGTACTACAACTGATTCAAAACTTTGGTCGAGTGGCAGGATTTAAGTTAAACAAGCAAAAAACTAAAGTTTTGGGGAAAAACTTGACAGATACTGAGTTGGAACAGCTTCAGAAAGAGACAGAACTAAATGTGGTTAAAAAAGTTAAATACCTAGGGGTAAACATAACAGCAAAAAATCTGAGTTTATTTAAAGATAATTATGAAAAATGTTGGTCAGAGATTAAGAGAGACTTGGATAGTTGGTCAAGACTAAAACTTTCTTTGTTGGGCCGAATAGCTGCCATCAAGATGAATGTATTGCCAAAAATGTTATTTTTGTTTCAGACACTGCAGATTGTAGACAAGACAGAGTGCTTCCGGAAGTGGCAGAAAGATATTTCTAAATTTGTCTGGCAGGGCAAAAAGCCCAGAATCAAATTTAAAATATTAACAGATGCGAAAGAAAGAGGGGGCTTTGCCCTGCCAGATTTAAAGTTGTATTATGAAGCTGCAGCTTTCTGCTGGTTAAAAGATTGGTTACTTCTTGAAGATACGGATGTCTTGGATTTGGAAGGTTTTAATAACGCGTTTGGATGGCATGCATATTTATGGTATGATAAAGCTAAGATAAATAAGGCCTTCAAGAACCATATTGTCAGAAAATCAGTTTTTAATGTCTGGACAAAATATAAAGACTTACTGGAGAATAAAACTCCGAGGTGGCTGTCACCCCTGGAGGCTAAGGCTCGGAAAAGAGCCAATATGGAGGCCAACTGGCCAAAATATTGGGAGATAATAGAAAAGGATGGTGACAACTGGAAATTGCAGAGTTTAGAAAAGATGAGAGACAAAGTGCGAGACTGGTTACAATATGCTCAGATTAAAGAAGTGTTTAAAAATGACAAAAAGCTAGGATTCCAAGTGGAAAAGTCAAAGTTAGAAACTGAACTGTTAGAACCTAAGACTAAGGTACTTTCAAGAATGTATAACTTGCTGCTGAAATGGAACACACATGACGAAATGGTAAAATCAACAATGATAAAATGGGCGCAGGACATTGGGTATAATATTATGTTTGAAGATTGGGAAAGGTTGTGGACCTCTGGGCTGAACTTCACTGCATGTAATGCGTTGAAGGAAAATGTGATGAAAATGATGTATAGATGGTACATGACCCCTGTTAAACTGGCTAAAATATACCATTCGTCTGATAGCAAATGTTGGAAATGTAAGGAAAATGAAGGAACATTTTTTCACCTCTGGTGGACCTGCCCTAGAGTGAAGGCCTTTTGGGAGAAGATATATAATGAATTAAAAAAGGTGTTTAAATACACCTTTACTAAGAAACCAGAGGCCTTTCTCCTGGGTATTGTAGGCCAGAGTGTGTTAAAAAAGGACAGAACATTCTTTATGTACGCAACAACAGCAGCAAGAATATTAATTGCCAAGAATTGGAAAACTCAGGAGCTACCCACTGTGGAAGAATGGCAGATGCAACTGATGGACTATATGCAATTAGCCGAGATGACCGGCAGAATTCGAGACCAGGGAGAAGAAAGGATGGAAGAAGACTGGAGGGAATTTAAGATTTATTTACAAAAATATTGTAATTTGGCTGAGTGTTGAATTGGATGCCAGTGCAGATAATTGTCTACCATTAAATTAGATTTAAGGCTGAATTATATGTCAAACCAAATTAAGATTATTAATTAAGATGAGTTAAATGATAATTTGTTTGAAATAAATTTAATAATGATGTAAGTGTATGCGGGAGGTGTGGGGGAGTCCCATGTAATAATTGAGAGATGTTAAATGGACAATGATAAGTTGTGCTTATCTAATATATGCTTTATTTGAAAACTTCAATAAATATATATTAAAAAAACAAAAAAAAAAAAAAAACGTATATAAAATTGTACATATGGTTGATTTGAAGATGTTATTATTGATTACGGATACCCAATGTATCAGCCGCCTGGGGGGGTTTCACTGTTTTGTGTTTTGGTTGTTGGTAAAAAATAAAAATATTTAAACATTAAAGAAAAAAGAACATGGAGGAATCGCGGAATTCACCCACCCACAGCCCAGCAACTCACATCAACAACCAGGAAACCGGAGGCTTGGACGTGGCGTCGGGCCATTGCAAAGCGCCCCAGCAGGTCTTTGCTCCGGTTGCTGAAGTTTGGGAACTCCCATCCGAGGAAGGCAAGCCTGCAAGAGAGTTTGGGGTGGGATGGGGAGAGAGAAAACAGAACTCAGCACCATCATGCACTCCCAAGAGCATCTTCTGCCTCTTGAGGAGCGCCTGCCTGGCTTCCAGGGAGGCCGCTGCCCATAAATGCCCCTTAGGCAGGCTTTAGTCAATGTCTGCAACACGCCTGCCAGGGAACTGCCATCGGTTCAGGAGGGAGAGAGGAAAAGCTGGATGGATTACAGAGAGCCCCCCCAAAGATCGTGGACAGCAGCTCCTCCTCTGTGGAGGAGAGTAACCACGCCTCCAGTGCAGAGGAGCTTCAGGGCTCGGAGGAGGCGAGGCGGTGCCAGGACACCTTGCCTGGGCAAAGCGGGGAGGGGAGAGGTCCTCCGTTACCCACACCCTCCTTCCGCAGTAAGGTTTCGAACCAGGCAGAGGGCCTTCTCAGTGGTGGCGCCCACCCTGTGAAACGCCCTCCCTTCAGAAGTCAAAGAGATAAACAACTACCTGACATTTAGAAGACATCTGAAGGCAGCCCTGTGCAGGGAAGTTTCTAACGTGTGACATTTTGATGTATTTTTAATCTTTGTTGGAAGCCGCCCAGAGTGGCTGGGGAAACCCAGCCAGATGGGCTGGGTGCAAATAATAATAATAATAATAATAATAATAATAATAATAATAATAATAATAATAATTAATCCAAGTTGTTCATAAACTAAGCTGTTCTTAAACCAAGGTACCACTGTATTGCCCAGTGGCGTAGCGTGGGTTGTCAGCACCCGGGGCAAGGCAGGTAATTTGCACCCCCCAACCCGTGGATTTGCACCCCCTAACCTGTGGATTTGCGCCCCCTAACCCCCAGATGTTGCGCCCGGTGCGGCCGGCCCCCCCCTGCACCCCCACGCTACGCCACTGGTATTGCCCAGCCCTAGAGACCGGTTGCTGGAACGCAGAAGAGAGCTCTTGTGCACTGGTCCTGCTGGCTAGGGATTATGGGAGCTGTACAAGAACAGCCGGGGGGGCTCAGATTTGAGAAACCCTGCCCTAACCAACATCCCCGAAGACTCACCTTCTGGCCCCGGGCGGGAGAGGTTTAGATCCCTCAGACTGGGCAGAAGCTGTGAAGTCTGCTACAGGCAAGGGCTGGTTGTCTGCATTAAGCACCATCTCGGCATCTGCGGAGAGAAAATAAATGTCGCTTCTGAGCTGGGCTTTCAAACCCATTACGTGCCCTGTGTCTGACATCATATACAGTGGTGCCCCACAAGACGAATGCCTCGCAAGATGGAAAACCCGCTAGACGAAAGGGTTTTCCGTTTTGGAGGTGCTTCGCAAAACGAATTTGCTATGGGCTTGCTTTGCAAGACGAAAATGTCTTGCGAGTTCCTGCGGGGTTTATTTCCTCCCCCCCCCCCTTTTTCCCAAGCCGCTAAGCCGCTTAACAGCTGATCCGCTAAGCTGCTTAACAGCTGATCCGCTAAGCCACTTATCAGCTGATCCGCTAAGCCTCTTATCAGCTGATCCGCTAAGCCGCTTATCAGCTGATCCGCTAAATCCGCTAAGCCGCTAATAGCGCTAATCCGCTAATGGGCTTGCTTCGCAAAACGAAAAAAAACCGCAAGACGAAGAGACTCGCGGAACGGATTCTTTTCGTCTTGCAAGGCACCACTGTATTGGGTAGGTGGGCATGGCGTGGCAAAAAGGGCCACATGGGGACACCTGATGGAGATTGCCCCCTAGTGATTAATTGGGTTGCTTTGCTGTGTTTTGGGAGTCACCCCGAACAACTCGCTGCAAGGCATCGTCTATGAAGCTAGCCTGATCTCCCAGCTCCTAGTCTTGACACTCTAACCACTACACGCTACTGGCTTCCTAGAGTTCTTTGGCTATGGGACAGATCAGTAAATTAAGAAGGTAAATAAATGGGGGGAAAGCAAAATGTCCCTTAGGAAAGGATGTGAAATATTTCCCTCGAAGCTTGAATCTGAAGCTTGAAGCATTTTATCACATGGAAGAAGCAACAAGCTTATTTTCTCCTGCTCTACAGGGTAGGACGCAAACCGATGGTTTCAAGTGCCAAGAAAGGACTAAACATCAATAAAACTTTCTGACTGAGAGATGTTTGATAGTAAAGCAGTCTCTGTTGGGAGGTTGCGGTCTACAATTCTACGATTCTATAATGTGTCGTAAACCACCCTGAGATTTTTTTTCCTTAAAACACAAAGCGGTAAATGAAGAATAATAGCAGCAGTAATGCAGCAAAAGTCCTGTTATTGGATCCACAAGGTACTACTAAGGTAAGGTAAAGGTAAAGGACCCCTGGACGGTTAAGTCCAGTCAAATGTGACTCTGGAGTTGCAGCGCTCATCTCACTTTCAGGCCGAGGCAGCCGGCGTTTGTCCACAGACAAATTTCCAGGTCATGTGGCCAGCATGACGAAACCGCTTCTGGCGCAACGGGACACTGTGATGGAGGCCAGAGCGTATGGAAACGCCGTTTACCTTCCCGCCGGAGTGGTACCTATTTATCTACTTGCACTTTGACGTGCTTTCGAACTGCTAGGTTGGCAGGAGCTGGGACAGAGCAACAGCAGCTCACTCCGTCGCGGGGATTCAAACCACTGACCATCTGATCAGCAAGCCCAAGAGCATGGGTAGGCAAACTAAGACCTGGGGGCTGGATGTGGCCCAATTGTCTTCAAAATCCGGCCCGCAGACAGTACGGGAATCAGTGTGTTTTTACATGAGTTGAACGTGTGCTTTGATTTAAAATGCATCTCTGGGGCATTTATGGGGCATAGGAATTCGTTCATTCCCCCCCCCCCAAAAAAAAATATAGTCCGGCCCCCCACAAAGTCTGAGGGACAGTGGACTGGCCCCCTGCTGAAAAAGTTTGCTTACCCCTACCCAACAGGCTCGGCGGTTTAGACCACAGTGCCACCCGCATCCTTATAAGGCACTACTACAGTATTCGTAACCTATGGACCCAAGTGCCACCCCCCAACTTGCCTGTGGGGCGGCATGAGATACGGTGGTACCTCGGGTTAAGAACTTAATTCATTCCGGGGGTCCGTTCTTAACCTGAAACTGTTCTTAACCTGAAGCACCACTTTAGCTAATGGGGCCTCCAGCTGCCCCTGCGTGATTTCTGTTCTCATCCTGAAGCAAAGTTCTTAACCCGAGGTACTCTTTCTGGGTTAGCGGAGCCTGTAACCTGAAGCGTCTGTAACCTGAGGTACCACTGTAGAGATCTTGCCCCCTGGGACAAAAATGTGCCCCTTCCTGCCGCCCAAGGGCTAAGGGGACCGCTTTGTAGGTGGGGAAAGATTTTGCCATGCAAAGAGGAGGCCCGCAGAGACATTTTTCTTCTGCAAACCGCCTGCCCTCCAGTGCCCCACGCTGCCCCCCACAACAGCACGAAGAGTGGGGCTCACCAAGCAGCCATCCGCAGCCCGTGTCCACCTCAAAGCGCACTTTCGCCGGGTCTCCCGCAACCACCTGCAGCACCTCCCTGAGGCTGCTCTGAAGGGGGGTGGGCTTCCGGCCCCCCTGGAGCTCCTTGCTGCCCAGGGCTTCCAGCGGCAGGAGGGGCCCTGCGTAGTCGGCACAGTCCAGGCAGGCGGCGGTGTTGACGTGGATCAGTTTGAGCCGGTAGTTGTGCCCTTTCGCCGAGGGGTCGTCTGCCGCAGAGAGAGAGAGAGAGAGAGAGAGAGAGAGAGAACATTGCAGAATGGGGCTGGGTCGGGATGATATGGGATTGGGGGGCGACTCCCATCTCCTGCAGGGGCGCAATTAGTGCCAGCACCGTCCGTTAAGAGTTTGGGTGTAATCTTTGATGCCTCCCTTTCCACGGAGGTGCAGATTGCAGCTATAACAAAGGCGGCATTTTTTCATCTCCGCCAAGCTAAGCAGTTGGCTCCTTACCTCTCTCGCCCTGACCTAGCCACTGTGATCCACGCGACGGTCACCTCCAGACTGGATTATTGTAACTCACTGTACATGGGGCTGCCCTAGAGACTGACCCGGAAACTCCAGCGGGTGCAGAATGCTGCTGCAAGACTCCTTACGGGGTCCTTGCCACGGGATCACATTCACCCGGTGCTATACCGGCTGCACTGGCTCCCGGTGGAGTACAGGATCAGGTTTAAGGTGCTGGTTTTAACCTTTAAAGCCCTATTGTGATGGCCTGGGAATCGGATTCAGAGGCTGAACCGGAGGAATCCCAGCCTGCATAGGAGTCCCCACCTCCAGAACCAGCTGAGCCGGGGCTGGGGCTGGGGCTGGGGCTTGAGCCTGAAGGGTCCTCACCTGTGCCAGATCCTCAGGAGCAGACACCAGCTGAGTCTGCTCTGGCTCCAGAGGTGATGGAGGACCCATTGCCTGCAGGTGCTCCACTCTCAGCCACGTCAGGGGAAGCTGAGGTTGCCTCTGGGTCCAGTCAGTGGCGTAGCGTGGGTTGTCAGCACCTGGGGCAAGGCAAGTAATTTGTGCCCCCTAACCCGGGGCAAGGCAAGTAATTTGTGCCCCCCCCCCGCTGCACTGTCCCTCCCCCAGATAGTCCCTCGCTCTCTCTCCGCACCGCACCGCACGCCTGGCACCCTCCCCTCCACAGTGGGCGGCGACCCGACGGCTCGGATCGGATTCGCACAGCCAGCACTGCAGTGAGAGAGAGTGAGTGAGCCAGGTAGGGGCAGAGAGCTGCGAGTGCGAGCGCGCCCCCCCCCAGATGTTGCGCCCGGTGCGGCCGGCCCCCCCTGCACCCCCCACGCTACGCCACTGGGTCCAGTAACCCTTCAGCCTCTCCTGAGCTGCAGAGGCTCAGGGCAGAGAGGCGGAGGGAACTAAGTTCCCGCAGGAGGAGTGCTCGCCTCCAGGCCAGGAGAGGCGAGTCACCTGAGGATCGGGGCTGCCCTATGCCTCGGGGCAGATAAAAGCCAGCCAGCCCAGTCTCAGGTTGTGGGAGCAACATTGTTGGTAGCCTGTTCCTGCCTGCACCCTGTCCTGCTCTTCTGCCAGAGTTCCTGACCTCACCCGGCTCCTAGCCTCGGACCCTGCTTCAGCCTTGACTGACAGCCCCCATACCACGCCCTTGACCTTGGACCACGCCGCATGGTAACCCCCCGGGACCAGCACACCTATGGGACCTATGGGCGGTACCTACGGGACTGCCTCTCCTGGTATGTCCCACAGAGGACCTTACGGTCTTCAAATAAAAACATCTTGGAGATCCCAGGCCACAGGGAGGTTAGGCTGGCCTCAACCAGAGCCAGGGCCTTTTTGGCCGTGGCCCCAATCTGGTGGAACGCTCTGTCCCAAGAGACTGGGGCCCTGCGGGACTTGACATCTTTCTGCAGGGCCTGCAAGACAGAGCTGTTCCACCAGGCCTTTGGCCAAGGCACAGCCTGACCCCCTCCTAGCCCAGTGGTTGCCATTAATTTGATTTGAGCTGATTTTAGAATGGAATGATTTTAGAAAGTTGTATTATTTTACTGTTCTTAGCTGCTCTGAGCCCGGCTTCGGCTGGGGAGGGCGGGATATAAATAATAATTATTATTATTATTAACAGAAAGCAGAGTGAAACCCAATGGGAGGGTCAACAGCCAGGGAGCAGGGACAATCGCTCAGCACCTCCTGGCCCCCTGCAAATAAAGTTTAGTGTGGCAGCCCTTACACTTTGGAACTCCCTGCCACTTGACATTAAGCAGTTGGCTGCGCTGTACTCATTCTCATCCGGGAGAAGCCAGTCCAGCTATATAGGAAGTTGAGGTGATACATGCAGAACTGCAAAAAATGCTAAATATCTCTTTCAATAAAAAACCAGAGGCCTACCTCCTGGGAATAACAGATTTGGATATTCCACAAAAGAGGAAGGGTATCTTTTTATATGCCATGGCGGCAGCAAGAGTTTTGATCGCAGCCAAATGGAAGAGTAATGAAATCCCCTCTATTCAAGATTGGATCCAAAAGCTGACAGAATATGCTGAATTAGATGGTTTATCAGAAAAAATAAAGAATAAATCAAAACAGGAATTTGTTTCTAAATGGGAGGTTTTCAAAGAATATCTGAAAAATAAATATAGTAGTTTAAATTCTGTTGCAGCATTCGAGGAACTTCAGTAATAGTTCTAAGGTAGATATAAGAAATTAGATTTAATGAGAATAAGTTTAATTATTAAAAAAAATGTGTATTGGCAATAAGTAATATGAATTTGAAGTATGGAATAGACGGGAGGTTGGGTCTTTAGTGTTAAGACCAATAGATGTTTTATTGTTTGCTAAGAATATTATGTGTCTATGGTTATTTTTGTAATTTGTGTATAATTTGGTATTTGGTATTTGTGTTTTTTGTTTGTTTGTTTTTCTTGTATAAATAAAAAACCTTTTTTAAAAAAAAGGAAGTTGAGGTGATCTTAATCAGTTTTAAACTTTTGTATGCTCTAAAGAAGGGTTGTAAACCGCTTTGAGGGTTCTTGTTTTGTTTTAACAAGCAAGCGGTGTATGAATTTTATGGACGTTAATAATTTATTTTAAAAATACTCTGGCTGATTTGACACCTGATGCCCTTTTATGAAGATCACCCGCTCTGAGCCCCCACAGCTAATTCTCTCCTGGCCTCCTTGCTGACCCAAGTAGGACCAATTCAGCCAGCTAGCCCTGGGGATTATCGAAAGCTTATTTCCCCTAAATTGATTTTTGAATTTTATTGTTGTTCATGTTTTTATCCTGTATATTATGCTGCTTTTATAATTGTTTTAAATTTGTTGTTAGCCGCCTTGAGCCCGGGAAGGGCGGAGTATAAATAAAATTATTATTATTATTATTATTATTATTATTATTTTATTATAGTAGAAGAGGGATCCTTGGGTCTTTGTTTTTTTATTACATATTTTGTTTTGTTTTTTTGTATTGTAATTTTATGCAATGAACCACCCAGAGATCTATGGGTATATAGGGCAGGATACTAATGCTAATAATAATAATAATGAAATAGCAAGATGGATATGAATAAAGATGGGGCTCGACACAGCAGGTACTTTTCTTGTGCTAACCTAGAACATGAGCCCTGTGCATACCTCAGTCGTTTCAGTGGGACCTGAGCTGGAGAAGGGCTATGCAGGGCCCCATAGGCAGCCCCCTCCTATCCTATCCTCAGATGCGTCCCCATAACTCTCAGCACCCTACATGAACTACATTTCCCAGAATTCTTTGCGGGGTGAGGAAGCCACGGCTGCTTAAAAGCGGCGCGACGCTGCTTTAAATGTAGGGCACAGATGGAGCCTTAGATAATATATGAGCTCTGTGCCAAAATCGTTTCGCTTTCTCCTTGGGGAGCAGCGCCACCTAGCAGTCAGATTCCCAACTCCAGGTCGGTCCTGAAAGGTGAAGGGAAGAGGCATCTGAAAGGGGTCTGTGGCCAGGGTAGGGTCAGAGTGCCCACTGCTAGGAAGCTGTTTTCCTGGTCCTTGGATGCTTTCCCCACCTCCTCCCCACCCAGGTCACTCGTCCGTTCATACCTAAGAAGCGAGTGCGAAACTCCGGCTCCAAAACTTTTTGCAGATGGGAAGCCTTTGCTTGCTGCAGAACGCAGAGGGACCACACCAGGTCCAGAAGCAGGTAGGGGTCTAAGTCATCCAAGTGGTTGTCTATCCCTCTGTGGACCTGGAAAGGAGAAAGAAGCAGATGATGATGATGATGATGATGATGATATTATTAGTAGTATTACTACTAGTAGTATACAGTCATACCTCACGTTACGTCTGCTTCAGATTACGTTTTTTAAGGCTGCACACTCTCGAAACCCAGAAGTGCCGGAACGTGTTACTTCCGGGTTTCGGCAGTTGCGCATGCACAGAAGCGCTAAATCGTGCTTTGCGCATAAGCGCCGAATCACAACCCGCACATATCACGTTCACAACCCAAGCGTCTACTGTACTGCCCTTCATCCATAGATCTCGGAGCGGTTCGTAGCACAAGAATAGAAGATAAAAACACAAAATACAATGGAACCTTGTTTTTCAAAGGTAATCCATTCCAGGAGACCATTCAAATTCCGAAAGGTCTAAAACCGAAGCAGTTATTTCCGGGTTTTCGGCGTTTGGAAACAGAAACGTTCAACTTCAAGACTTTTGAAAACTGAGGTTCCACTGTACATAATACAAACAAGGACATAGCAAACCCCCAGAACAAATAATAATAATAATAATAATAATAATAATAATAATAACAATAACAATAATAAATTATTTATACCCCACCCAGCTGGTTGGGTTTCCCCAGCCACTCTGGGCGGCTTCCAACAAAACACTAAAATACAATAACCTATTAAACATTAAAAGCAATCCTAAACAGGGCTGCCTTCAGATGTCTTCTAAAAGTCTGGTAGTTGTTCTTTGGTGGGAGGGCGTTCCACAGGGCAGGTGCCACCACCGAGAAGGCCCTCTGCCTGGTTCCCTGTAACATCACTTCTCGCAATGAGGGAACCGCCAGAAGGCCCTCAGCGCTGGACCTCAGTGTCCGGGCAGAACGATGGAGGTGGAGACGCTCCTTCAGGTATACAGGACTGAGGCCATTTAGGGCTTTAAAGATCTACATCAACACTTTGAATTGTGCTCAGAAACATACTGGGAGCCCCATGTAGGATTAAGAACACTGCAAACCCGGAAGTCGGTGTTTTAAAGCCGTTTAGGGCTTTAAAGGTCAGCACCAACACTTTGAATTGTATAACCCTCTTTCCACTCCTACAAACACAATCAAAAGGGGATTGGATGTTAGTCTCTTGGGCGGGGCGGAATACCTCTAGGCTGGCATTTGAGAACCTACTTAGAATCATGTAATTGCAGAGTTGGAAGCGACCTCCCCAGGTCATCAAATCCAACCCCCTGCAAGGCAGGAATCTCTGCTAAAGCATCCCCGGCGGAAGGCTACATTCTCCCTCCCTCTGCCCTCCCAAGACGAATAAAGGACTTTACTGTGCTATAGAAGGCGTCTCTGCAGCTGGGATGGAAGTTCAAGCGAGCAAAAGCGAGGACGACGTTGCTAAGGTGGAGCAGGGAGTATTTTTCGGCGTTGTCCACAGTGTGCTAAGAAAAGAAGAATGGCGGGAAAAGCGATTTGAGTTCATTCATTTCAAACGGTTATAGTTTAGCCATAAATATAAAGACTAGGACTAGCCGCCTGAGAAACAGTTTCTACCCAAACGCTATTTTGGTTTTAAACGCATTGTAAGGAGCCTATAAGGGACGCAGGTGGCGCTGTGGGTTAAACTACAGAGCCTAGGACTTGCCGATCAGAAGGTCGGCGGTTCGAATCCCTGTGACAGGGTGAGCTCCTGTTGCTCAGTCCCTGCTCCTGCCCACCTAGCAGTTCGAAAGCACGTCAGAGTGCAAGTAGATAAATAGGTACCGCTCCGGCGGGAAGGTAAACGGCGTTTCCGTGCGCTGCTCTGGTTCGCCAGAAGTGGCTTAGTCATGCTGGCCACATGACCCGGAAGCTGTACACCGGCTCCCTCGGCCAGTAAAGCGAGATGAGCGCCGCAACCCCAGAGTCGGCCGCGACTGGACCTAATGGTCAGGGGTCTATGGGAGTATATAGTATTTTAAAATGGGGTATCATCGTTTTTAGGGGGCTAACCAGATTCAGATAGCTGGGATAGCAGGCTTGCTGGGTTTTGAATGTCTTATGTAGATTTTCAATTTCGTTGTTCTGTTTGGGACAATGACAATAAAGATTATCATATCTTAAATGAATCAGAAACTGCTTGAAGGGGATTAGAAGCCCCACCACTTTCATCCTGGAATATTTTCATTGCTTGGTTAGATCTCCAAGCCCCAACACAGACCGCCTTTTCACTCCATGCTCTCAAAGACCAGCCTAACACTTTGAATCAACACACAAATAACGTCCTCCTCCTCCTCCTTTCTTACTTTATTTTTTGTGTGTTTCTGAGTCTCTGACAAAAGCCACCCCCACTCTTTTTAGCCTTTTGAAAGAGATCCTTTCTTTACTCTTTAGTTTAACCAGAGGCAAACTCGGCCCTCCAGATGTTTTCGGACTACAACTCCCATCATCCCTAGCTAACAGGACCAGTGGTCAGGGATGATGGGTACTGTAGTCCCAAAATGTCTGGAGGGCCATTTTTGCCTATGCCTGCTTTAGTTCATTTTTTTATATATATAAATAATTTTTATTAATTTACAACAAAACAAAACAAGACATACATTGTTTTCACATTCCAATTTTCCAAATCTTTCCTTTTGGACTTCCTTCAGCTTTTCCGTAAATCTTTCGTAGTCATTATTAATTTCCGCATTTCCTTTTTTTTACCATTGTCATTATTCAAATCTTTTTTCCCTCTAATTCCTTTTAACAATGTCTCTCGCGTATTCACAGTGCTCTTTTAAAACCTTCTAGCGTTATTTGACCATCACTTATATTCTCCAGATATTCAACAAATTTTCCCCAGTCTTCTGTAAACTTTTGGTCTCTTAGGTATCTAATCTTTCCAGTCATCTTATCCAATTCAGCATAATCTAACAACTTTGATCTCCAATCTTCTATTGTCAGTATTGCCTGCTTTAGTTCAAGATGCATATGTACTGTCTGATTTGCTGCCCTATTGTACTTCTAGCCTCGCTATCTGAAGCAGCATTCAGATGGCCTCCCTTCTCATGTAATAAACGAACTTTTTTTAATCCGCGTCTGTGTAAAAGTAAAAGGTAAAGGAACCCTGGATGGTTAAGTCCAGTCAAAGGCAACTATGGGATTGCGGCGCTCATCTCGTTTTCAGGCTGAGGGAGCCGGCGTTTGACCACAGACAGCTTTCTGTGGCCAGCAAGACTAAACCGCTTCTGGCACAACAGGACACCGTGACGGAAACCAGAGCGCACGGAAACACCGTTTACCTTCCCGCCGGAGCGGTTCCTATTTATCTATTTGCACTTTGACGTGCTTTCGAACTGCTAGGTTGGCAGGAGCAGGGACCGAGCAACGGGAGCTCACCCCGTCGAGGGGATTCAAACCGCCGACCTTCCGATCGGCAAGCCCAAGAGGCTCAGTGGTTTCGACCACTTCCTGTGAGCACCAGGTTACGGAAAGGCACATACAGTAGTACCTCCGGTTACGAACGGGATCCGTTCATAGCTGTCAACTTCCTGCTTTTTTCAAGGGAAATTCCCTTATTCCGAATCGGATTCCTCGCAAGAAAAGGGAAATTTTCAGCTTGCAGGGTGATATGATAGCCATGTTCAAATATAGAAAAGGTTGTCACCTAGAGGAGGGAGAAAGGTTGTTTTCTGCTGCTCCTGAGAAGCGGACACGGAGCAATGGATCCAAACTACAAGAAAGAAGATTCCACCTAAACATTAGGAAGAACTTCCTGACAGTAAGAGCTGTTTGACAGTGGAATTTGCTGCCAAGGAGTGTGGTGGAGTCTCCTTCTTTGGAGGTCTTTAAGCAGAGGCTTGACAACCATATGTCAGGAGTGCTCTGATGGTGTTTCCTGCTTGGCAGGGGGTTGGACTCGATGGCCCTTGTGGTCTCTTCCAACTCTTCTATGATTCTATGATTCTATGAAATGTTGACAGCTATGGATCTGTTCCAGAGGCCTGGCCATATCCCCAAAATTTCGTAACCGGAGGACCGCTTCTGCGCATGTAGCAAACCCGAAGATTACGTTACCCGAAGGTAAAGTAACCCAATGGTCCACTGTATTCATAACCAAGACACAGAAGGTCCTATACTTCTTGGTAGCGTGTGCATGGACAGATGTGGATTCTGGACACGAATGTAGGTCCAGACACATACCTGGTGACATACCTTGGGCCACACCCACCAAGGGTCAGTAATAATAATAATAATTTATTATTTATACCCTGCCCATCTGGCTGAGTTTGCCCAGCCACTCTGGGCGGCTTCCAATCAAGTGTTAAAAACAATACAGCATTAAATATTAAAAACTTCCCTGAACAGGGCTGCCTTCAGATGTCTTTTCAAGAGAAGATAGCTACTTATTTCCTTCACATCTGAAGGGAGGGCGTTCCACAGAGTGGGTGCCACCACCCAGAAGGCCCTCTGTCTGGTTCCCTGTAACCTCACTTCTCGCAAGGAGGGAACCGCCAGAAGGCCCTCGGAGCTGGACCTCAGTGTCCGGGCTGAACGATGGGGGTGGAGACGCTCCTTCAGGTCTACTGGGGCGAGGTCGCTTAGGGCTTTAAAGGTCAGCACCAACACTTTGAATTGTGCTCGGAAACGTACTGGGAGCCAATGCAGATCTCTCAGGACCGATGTTATGTGGTCCCGGTGGCCACTCCCAATCAGTGGCTCCTAGGAGGTTGCCTACGGGAAAACACAGCCCTCAAACTAAAACAGGCTTCGCAGCCTGGCACTGATGAGTCAAAGAAGAAGAAGAGTTTGGATTTGATATCCCACTTTATCACTACCCAAAGGAGTCTCAAAGCGGCTAACATTCTCCTTTCCCTTCCTCCCCCACAACAAACACTCTGTGAGGTGAGTTGGGCTGAGAGACTTCAGAGAAGTGTGACTGACCCAAGGTCACCCAGCAGCTGCAGGTGGAGGAGCAGGGAAGCGAACCCGGTTCACCAGATTACGAGTCCGCCGCTCTTAACCACTACACCACGCTGGCTCAAAGGAACAGGGCCACGGAACGTGGGGGTTTGCCTGCACCTCTGCCCCTTACTCACCTGAGCAAAGGCCTCAAAGAGGGGCAGGTTGAGCCACTTGAGGTAAGCGAAGGACTTCAGGCAGCGCACCACGTCCCCAGGGGACAGCTCCGGCACACGGGGATGGAGGTCTGCGGCGATCTTCTGAAAGACCTGGGTCTGGTGGAAACCCAACTTCCCTGAAGCAGAGAGGAAGAAACAGCAGTTGAGAGAAAAAGATGCTGACTGCAGAAGAGGAGCCGGGGGAGATGATGATGATAATGATGATGATGATGATAATGATGATGATGGTGATAATAATAATAATTTATTATTTTTAGAAGGACAAGGGTGGCGCTGTGGGTTAAACCACAGAGCCTAGGGCTTGCCAATCAGAAGGTCGGCGGTTCGAATCCCCGCAACGGGGTGAGCTCCCGTTGCTCGGTCCCTGCTCCTGCCAACCTGGCAGTTTGAAAGCACGTCAAAGTGCAAGTAGATAAATAGGTACCGCTCCGGCGGGAAGGTAAACGGCATTTTTGTGCGCTGCTCTGGTTCGCCAGAAGCGGCTTAGTCATGCTGGCCACATGACCCGGAAGCTGTACACCGGCTCCCTCAGCCAATAAAGCGAGATGAGTGCCGCAACCCCAGAGTCGTCCGTGACTGGACCTAATGGTCAGGGGTCCCTTTACCTTTACCTTTAATTTATTATTCATACCCTGCCCATCTGGCTGGGTTTCCCCAGCCACCCTGGGCGGCTCCCAACCGAATATTAAAAGCACAATACAGCATCAAACATTAAAAACATCCCTAAACAGGGCTGCCTTCAGATGTCTTTTAAAAGTAAAATGATTGCTTATTGCCTTAACATCTGATGGGAGGGCGTTCCACAGGGCGGGTGCCACTACCGAGAAGGCCCTCGGCCTGGTTCCCTGTAAGAAGGGCGAGGAGTGGCATTTTATGCCTTGTGACCTGCCGTTATTTTTACTGATTACGGTTCAGTACTTCTTTATTGTTAGTGATAAGCGTACACTGTTTAATTATTATTTGCTGGTTACTGAATATTGCTTTATTTGGTACAAGTTCTTTATTCTGAAGTTATTTTCTGTATTGGATCAGATTGTTATTACGTCTGTGGTCTTTGCTGTGTATTTTGTTGTTTCTTCGGTTTGTAAACTGCCTTGAGCATAGTAATATGGAAAGGTGGTATACAAATTAAAAGGGAACTGAAAAATGAAGTGATACCTGTTGACACAAATTAAGTTTCAGTTGGCCTGCCCACACTAACCCCAAAACTACTTCCAAACACCCCTTATCGTCCAGCCCGGACACGGAGGTCCAGCTCCGAGGGCCTTCTGGCGGTTCCCTCCCTGTGAGAAGTGAGGTTACAGGGAACCAGGCAGAGGGCCTTCTCGGTGGTGGCGCCCGCTCTGTGGAACACCCTCCCACCAGATGTCAAGGAAAGAAAAAAAACTATCTGACTTTTAGAAGACATCTGAAGGCAGCCCTGTTTAGAGAAGTTTTAAATGTGTGATGTTTTATCATACAGTGGTACCTTGGGTTACAGACGCTTCAGGTTACAGACTCTGCTAACCCAGAAATAGAACCTCGGGTTAAGAACTTTGCTTCGGGATGAAAACAGTAATCATGGCCCTGCGGCAGCAGGAGGCCCCATTAGCTAAAGTGGTACCTCAGGTTAAGAACAGTTTCAGGTTAAGAACAGACCTCCAGAACGAATTAAGTTCTTAACCCGAGGTACCACTGTATTTTTAATATTCTGTTGGGAGCTGCCCAGAGTGGATGGGGAAACCCAGCCAGATGGGCAGGGTATAAATAATAAATTATTATTATTACTATTATTATTACAGTGGTACCTCAGGCTAAGTACTTTATTCATTCCGGAGGTCCGTTCTTATCCTGAAACTGTTCTTAACCTGAAGCACCACTTTAGCTAATGGGACCTCCCGCTGCCGCCACATATTTTCTGTTCTCATCCTGAAGCAAAGTTCTTAACCTGAAGCACGATTTCTGGGTTAGCGGAGTCTGTAACCTGAAGCGTATGTAACCTGAGGTACCACTGTATTATTATTATTATTATCGTTATTATTATTATTATTATTTATTACACACCCTCTCCAGCCCCTCCACCTTCCATGGCAAGAGGCCAGGGAAGGGAGAATGCTGTCTGAAGGAGCATCTGTATGCTGTCTCTGCTTCCTGGTGTGTAAAACTCTTTACTGGGCAGAAGGGTTAAAGGGATACGCCCATTTTTTAAAAGGAAGTCTCCGCTCACCGTAGGCGAAAGCCAGGTCCAGGAGGATGCTGGTGCTGAAAGTGAAGTGCTTCTGGACCAAGTGGTAGGAGATTGCCCGGAGCAGAGGAATGGACCGGCGGTTCTGGATCGCCAAGGCAACGGCGACTCTCCGGGTGTCCTCGGGGGTGAACTGCTCAGCCAACTCCAGGCTCTGTTGACAAAGATGATGGAGGTGAAAAATGGATGAAGGTCTAACCCAGGGGGAGATACGCTATCGGCATATTTCACCCCAAATGGAAACCTTCCTTGCAACTTTTGCATTGGTATAAAACATGGGTAGGCAAACTAAGGCCCGGGGGCAGGATCCGGCCTAATCGCCTTCTAAATCCAGTCCGGGAATCAGCGTGTTTTTACATGAGTAGAATGTGTCCTTTTATTTAAAATGCATCTCTCAGTTATTTGTGGGGCATAGGAATTCGTTCATTCCCCCCCCCCTCCAAAATATACCATATTTTTTGCTCTATAAGACTCACTTTTCCCCTCCCAAAAAGTAAGGGGAAATGTGTGTGCGTCTTATGGAGCGAATGCAGGCTGCGCAGCTATCCCAGAAACCAGAACAGCAAGAGGGATCGCTGCTTTCACTGCGCAGAGATCCCTCTTGCTGTTCTGGCTTCTGAGATTCAGAATATTTTTTTTCTTGTTTTCCTCCCCCAAAAACTAGATGCGTCTTGTGCGTCTTATAGAGCGAAAAATACGGTAGTCTGGCCCCCCTCAAGGTCTGAGGGACAGTGGACCGGCCCCTTGCTGAAAAAATTGGGTATAAAGGTTTAGCAGTAGCTGAAAATCTAACTCACAAATTACAAGTTACCAAAGGTTTGGAGGACCCTGATGAAAGTCTATGCTGTTTGGTGCGATTTTATATTATAAGCAACTAAGGCTGACAACACAGGACTTGTCCTCCACAGTACAAAGTGAAATTTTGTTTTCCTAACGGCCTTCAGTACTTTGCCAACCTAATCCTAAGTCTCTCTCAGGCACACTGTGCTGAGTTTTGGTACTTCTGCTATATCTATTGTATCAGTTTGTTTGATTTACTTTGATCTCTTTTAAAAGAAAAATGATTTCGCTGGAAATCCCAGGTGGAGCTACCTCTTGAGATATGGCTCAATAATATTGGGGATATAGAGCTAGTTCAGAACGATGAATTGGGCTTAGAAGAGCAGTTTCCTTGTAAAGGAAAATGCCTTTGATGAAACCGGATTTCCCTTCTTTTCACATGCAAGGGGAAAAGAAAACTTTCCCACCAGCCTCACAAACCTGTCTGTGAAGCGCCTAGATCATAGAATCATAGAATCCTAGAGTTGGAAGAGACGACAAGGGCCATCGAGTCCAACCCCCTGCCAAGCAGGAAACACCATCAGAGCACTCCTGACATATGGCTGTCAAGCCTCTGCTTAAAGACCTCCAAAGAAGGAGACTCCACCACACTCCTTGGCAGCAAATTCCACTGTGGAACAGCTCTTACTGTCAGGAAGTTCTTCCTAATGTTTAGGTGGAATCTTCTTTCTTGTAGTTTGGATCCATTGCTCCGTGTCCGCTTCTCTGGAGCAGCAGAAAACAACCTTTCTCCCTCCTCTATGTGACATCCTTTTATATATTTGAACACCGCTATCATATCACCCCTTAACCTCCTCTTCTCCAGGCTAAACATGCCCAGCTCCCTTAGCCGTTCCTCAGAAGGCATCGTTTCCAGGCCTTTGACCATTTTTGGTTGCCCTCCTCTGGACATGTTCCAGTTTGTCAGTGTCCTTCTTGAACTGTGGTGCCCAGAACTGGACACAGTACTCCAGGTGAGGTCTGACCAGAGCAGAATACAGTGGCACTATTACTTCCCTTGATCTAGATGCTATACTCCTATTGATGCAGCCCAGAATTGCATTGGCTTTTTTAGCTGCCGCGTCACACTGTTGGCTCATGTCAAGTTTGTGGTCAACCAAGACTCCTAGATCCTTTTCACATGTACTGCTCTCAAGCCAGGTGTCACCCATCTTGTATTTGGGCCTCTCATTTTTTTTGCCCAAGTGCAATACTTTACATTTCTCCCTATTAAAATTCATCTTGTTTGCTTTGGCCCAGTTCTCTAATCTGTCAAGGTCGTTTTGAAGTGTGATCCTGTCCTCTGGGGTGTTAGCCACCCCTCCCAGTTTGGTGTCATCTGCAAATTTGATCAGGATGCCCTTGAGTCCATCATCCATCAGCCTTTCTCAACCTGTGGGTCCCCAGATGTTGTTGGACTACAACTCCCATCATCCCTGAGCTCTGGCCTTGCTAGCTAGGGGTGATGGGAGTTGTAGTTCAACAACATCTGGGGACCCACAGGTTGAGAAAGGCTGGCCTAGATGGACTACCAATGCTTTAAAACCATGTAGAATGACTTGCCTGGCACCTGCTTCGTATAATACAGGCAGGTGGTCAAAAAACTGTTCTATTTTCTCAGGTTTTAATCAACACGTTGTGGCTGGTTTTCCGAGCTACTCTGGAACTGTTAGTATTACACTATGCATTGCTTTGTACAGTGGTACCTTGGTTCTCAAACGCCTTGGTACTCAAACAACTTGGAACCCAAACACTGCAAACCCAGAAGTAAGTGTTCCGGTTTACAAACTTTTTTCAGAAGCCGAACATGCTCCGTTTTGAGTGTTACGCTTCCGATTTGAGTGCCACACTCCCGTTTTATGCTGAGGTCTGTCTGTTTTTACTAATTATTTTGCATTTTTGCGGCTCTTTTGCGTTTTGTTTCTGTGACTGTGTGGAACCCAGTTCAGCTACTGATGGACTGACTGTGTGACCGCAGGACATCGTTTATTGCTTTCATTTTATGGATCAGTGGTCTCGTTAGATAATAATAATAAATAATAATATTTTTTTATTTATACCCCGCCCTTCCCGGTTCAAAAACCGGGCTCAGGCCAGCCAACAACAAATTTAAAACACTTTAAAACACTTAATTATAAAGACAGCATAAAATACAGTATAAAAACATGAATGACAATAAAATTCAAAAATCAATTAGACAATCCCCAGGCAGGGCTAGCTGGCTGAATTGGTCCTACTTGGGCCAGCTGCCCAATTCATGTTCAATTGCTGTTTTAGGGGTTGTTTTTAAGTCTGGAAAGGATTAATCTGTTTTGCATTACTTTCTATGGGAAATCATGCCTTGGTTTTGGAACGGACTTCCGGAACGGATTAAGTTTGAGAACCAAGGTACCACTGTACTGTATCCTGTGTTTTACTGACTTTGTACATAGCCATTCAACTGCATTTTTATAATAAATAAATCCCGTGCATCTCCTCTCCCCCTCCCCCCGGGGTCGGACTGTACCGGTTCCTGCCTCTACCTTATCCTCCAGTCTCTCCATCAGTGCTTGGGAGAGGGGCCCCACTTTCGACATCAGCATCACCACCGTCCTGGCGTCCGAAATCTCCGTCCAGCGCAGCTCGAGATGTTTCAGCACATCGCTGAGCAGCTCGCTCGGGTGTCCCTTGGGGACGCTGGCGGCCACGTGCTCAGCCAGGAAGGCCAGATTCTTGAAGGTCAGGCGCCTCAGCCGCCAGCGCACCTCCTGCTCCACCGAGCGCATCTCCGGCCTGCTCCGCTCCAGGCCCAGGAGGTCGAGGCTCTTGAAGAGGTTCACCAAAGCCGTGTTCCATACCTGAGTCCCCTGCACGCAAAAGAAGATTGATGATAGCAAGAGGAAGATATTTAGCTCTCCCAGAAGCAGAGCGTCTCTGCAAATGTAGTAAACAAGAACCTGATAAACAGGTAAAGGGACCCCTGATCATTTGTTAGGATATTTCCGTTCCACCTTAAAAGGGAGCAGGATGTTTGTGTCACAGCCTGTGTATTTTCCTGTTTCACAGGATGTTTATGTTGTGTCTTTGCTTTCGTTTCTCTCTCTCTCTGCCAGAGACATCTGAAGCAGGCAGTCATGTTTTTCTTTGTTCTGATCAACGCTGAATAAACTTGTAAATCATGCTCTCCTGGGTGTATCTTCCGCTGTGTGCATTATCTGCTGATAGAGCGTGCATCGGCTCTGGAATGTGGGAAGCTATTTCTGGAGCTTGTGTCGCTAATTGCTGATACTGCGTGTCTACAGGAGATCAATGGACGTCCGGAGACGACGTGGAGTTGAGATGGACCTTGTCTCCCTGGCAGTATCCCAACATCATTAGGTCCAGTCGTGGACGACTCTGGGGTTGCGGCGCTCATCTCGCTTTACTGGCCGAGGGAGCCGGCATACAGCTTCCGGGTCATGTGGCCAGCATGACTAAGCCGCTTCTGGCGAACCAGAGCAGCACATGGAAACGTCGTTTACCTTCCCGCCATTGTGGTACCTATTTATCTACTTGCACTTTGAGGTGCTTTTGAACTGCTAGGTTGGCAGAAGCAGGGACCGAGCAACAGGAGCTCACCCCGTCGCGGGGATTCAAACCACCGACCTTCTGATCGGCAAGTCCTAGGCTCTGTGGTTTAGCCCACAGCGCCACCCGCATCCCATGTTTTCCTTTAATACAAGCAAGCAAAATACAATGAAATTTAACAGTCATTTGCCCACATTCTTTCCCCACACTCTGCCGAGCGTTGACTTCCCTCCCTTCAACTGGCTTTCTTACTTCAGTTACTTTTACACCGTTTCTTATTGTATCCTGTCTACGTCGTAAGATCTATTTCATTCCTGCCAGAGTCTTCAAATTTCTACAGTTATATATTCTATAAACTTGCTCCCATCTCTTTGGAATTTTGTTTCCTCCTGATTTCGGATCCTACAGGTCATTTTGCTAGTTCTGCAGAGTCAACCATCTTGGTCTGGGAGGCAGCACCGATTCTGAATGCCAGTTTCTGGAAAGGACAGATGGGGAGAGGGCTCTTGCGGTCGGATCCTGATGCGGGCTTCCCATGATGAGCATCTGGTTGGCCCGTGCGAGAACAGGATGCTGGACTAGGTAGGGGCCGCTGGCCTGATCCTGCAAGCTCCCATGTTCTCCTGCTCAAATTCTTCTGGATAAAGAGGCTTCACCCCCAGTCCCCATCTCCCATCTCGGGGTCAGGGAGCCCTACCCCACCAAGTCCCTTGTAACCCACATCCTGTGTCTCCACTGCCTTTTTGGGGCTTGGCCACCTTCTTCCTCTTATTGTTAAATTCAGTTTAGACCGGAAGGTTGTGGAAGAGAGTTCTTTTAAGGGACCCTGCTACCGGGATTAGCTACACTAATTCATCTGAGGAAATTAAAGGGGAAAGTCCATTATTTGAGGGAAAGGAATTTTATTTTCATACAGAAGTTGGTTCTTTCACACAGAGGTCTTGACTGATGAACACTCATCTCACACAATTTATCAAGTTCATGGCATGCAGGTTTGCATTAATCTTTTGAAACAGTCCCCACTTCTAATTTAAGTGTTCATCATATTACAGTGGTGCCTCGCAAGACGAAAAGAATCCGTTCCGCGAGTCTTTTCGTCTTGTGGTTTTTTCGTCTTGCGAAGCAAGCCCATTAGCGGATTTAAGGGCTATTAACGGCTATTAAAGGCTTAAGGGATTAGCGGATTAGCTGCTAAAAAGCTATTAGCAGCTTAGCGCTTCAGAAAAAGGGGTTGGGGAGCGAAAAAGAATCGCAAGACATTTTCGTCTTGCGAAGCAAGCCCATGGGGAAATTCGTCCTGCGAAGCACCTCTGAAAACGGAAAACCCTTTCGTCTTGCGGGTTTTCCGTCTTGCGAGGCATTCGTCTTGCGGGGCACCACTGTATTAATTTGCCTTTGACATCAGTTTCATGAGATCCCCACACTAGCCCTCCTCTGGTGTCACAGCCATGAAAGGGCAACATATAGAAAAGGGCTGTAGGGGCCTATCCCTGCCATCAAATGGCTCCCTCTGGATTCCCCCTGTCCTTGTATAACTTCTGTCTGCAGAAAGGGACATTTTGTATCTGTGGAGGCTTCCTGCTTATTCAGAGAATGCTGTAAGACTTAATTACAGGAGTAGAAAAAGTTTCTTTCTTCCCGAGGTCTTGCAGGGGTTCAGGCCTAAGAGCAGAAATACATTTTGATACGGGCTACCTTTCACCTGCCACAACGAATTTTTATTTGTCCCTGTTCGGAAAACTGGACTTTGACCAGGGAGGACCTCATTCACTACTTGCAAACAGAAGAATAACTTTTCCTCTCGGGGTTCTTGCGAGGGGAAGCCCAAGGAACTGCAAGCCTCTTTGCAAGTTAACTGATACCAGTTACAGCTGCCTTCAGTTGGCGGTTTTGTCTTGTGTTTTTATATTATGAACTGCCCTGAGGTCTACACTATAGAAATCAAATAAATGAATTTTGAATGAATTTCACCCTTCTTTGTAGCTAGCTGCTCGCCATAAGCCTCTAATGAAAAAAGCTCAATGTTAGAATCAAGAAAGCAAATTCAGAATGGGAAATAAAACGACATTTACATCCTGGTGTTCCTCCAAGGACCACACCACATGCCCCCAGTCCCCATTTTACCCTCACAGCAACCCTGTGAGGTAGGTCAAGCTTAGAGAGATCACGATTGGCCCAAATTCACCCACTGAACTTTGTAATAATATAATAATATAACAATAATAATTTATTATTTGTACCCCGCCCATCTGGCTCGGTTTCCCCAGCCTCTCTGGGCGGCTTCCAACAAAGACCAAAAATACACTAAAATGTCACACATTAAAACCCTCCCTGAACAGGGCTGCCTTCAGATATCTTCTGAATGTCAGGTAGTTGTTTATCTCTTTGACATCTGACGGGAGGGCACCACTACCGACAAGGCCCTCTGCCTGGTTCCCTGTAGCTTTGCTTCTCGCAGTGAGGGAACCACCAGAAGACCCTCAGCGCTGGACCTCAGTGTCCGGGTAGAATGATAGAGGTGGAGACACTCCTTCAGGTATACTGGGCTGAGGCCATTCAGGGCTTTCAAGATCAGCACCAACACTTTGAATTGTGCTCGGAAACGTACTGGGAGCCAATGTAGGTCTTTCATGTAGGTTGCTTTTGCTGAAGCCTTTGGAGCGCAGCGGGAGTTCCCACTGCGCTCCGCAGGCTCCAAGTTCCTTTCGCTGAAGCCAGGCGAGCAAGACTCTCCTGGCTTCAGCAGAGAGGGAGAGCTGCGCAGCGCCCCTTCAGCCAAGCAGGAGGAGAAATGGAAGGGGCTCCGTTTCTCCTGCCGCTTCACTGAAGGTGCGCTGAGCAGAGAGGGGGAGAATTTTTTTTCTTGTTCTTTCCCTCTAAAACAAGGTGCGTCCTATGGTCCGGTGCGTCCTATAGAGCGAAAAATACGGTATCTATCAGAAAGAAAGAAGCAGCCCCAGGACTGTTTTCACTTACAGGCTGCGGAACCTACCTGCCTGTGTACGATCTGAAGCAGGTCTTGGAAGCGCACATCCCGTAAGATGCTGTCGGGGTCCAGTTTCTTCTCCGCCACTAGACGGGAGAGTCGGGAGATTATAATGGCCGCTTGGTTTGCGTTGACGGCGTAAAGCTCCTCCAAGCGCAAGAGATCCTCTGCGGTGGATGCCGAGTTGATGATGTCCTCCAGCTCACTGCGTTGGGGGGGCGCCCTGTCCGCCTGCTCCTTGACTGAGAGTTTGTCTGTGGGCCTCGAGAGGCTAAAAGCGGTCAACGGGGCGGAAGGGGTTTGGGGCAGCCCTCTGGCCATCGCCATCTTGCTTCCCGCGGACACCACGTGAGCTCGGGCGCACAAGGGGGACGAGAGCCTGGCGAGACGATACCAGCGGTGCAACAGCTTGGCAGCCATTTTGTAGCAAGGCCCACGGGGAGCGAGGAGGAGGACGAAGAGGAAGGGGAACAGCGCTGGGCGGGCATCAACTCATCTCCAAGAAGCTGGATAAGAACAGGGAGAAAAGGTGAAGGCAGCTCGTGAGGACTTTCCATAACTTATTTATTGATAAAAATATTTGTATACCACCATGTCATGAAAGGGACGCGGGTGGCGCTGTGGTCTAAACCACTGAGCCTCTTGGGCTTGCCGATCAGAAGGTCGGTGGTTCGAATCCCCGCAACGGGGTGAGCTCCCGTTGCTCGGTCCCTGCTCCTGCCAACCTAGCATTTCAAAAGCACACAGGTGCAAATAGATAAATAGATACCGCTCCGGCGGGAAGGTAAACGGTGTTTCCATGGTCATGTGGCCAGCATGACTAAGCCGCTTCCGGCAAATCAGAGCAGCGCACGGAAACATCATTTACCTTCCCGCTGGAGTGGTACCTATTTATCTACTTGCACTTGGACATGCTTTTGAACTACTAGGTTGGCAGGAGCAGGGACCGAGCAATGGGAGCTCACCCCGTCGCGGGGATTCGAACCGCCAACCTTCTGATCGGCAAGTCCTAGGCTCTGTGGTTTAACCCACAGCACCACCCGCGTCCCAATAAAAGCATAGAAAACTGTTAAATGCAGACATTGATTCGCCACTGGCTTTGGTGCAAACCGAGTCAGGGTGCAATCCTGTACTCATTTGCCCAGAAGTAAGTCCCTCTGAACTCAGCGAGACTTTTTTTTCTGATTATGAATGGATAAAATCGTGTTGTCAAGATTCTCGAATGGTGGCAACAATCAGCCACGGGACTTACTGAGGAAACATTGCTGTGTCAAAATACCTGTCCCCTGGGGCTCAAAGCATTAAGAGAAAATCAACGCGATTAACCCAACCAGCAGATTACAAATATGGATTTTGAATTAACAGAAGAGACCCTTAGCGAAAAGGACAATTATGCTAGCATAAGCAGATCAAATGGAACAATTATTTAATTGCGTAACAGCAGAGGTTTCCTGAGGGGGGAAGAAGAATGAGGCCAGGGAGATATTGGGCAGTGGGTCCAGCAAAACAGTGCAAGAGCAGTTTTGTTTTTAACTTTAGGAACTAGTATAAAAAAGGCTGGTGTACAGTCATATACTGTAAGGGACGCGGGTGGCGCTGTGGGTAAAACCTCAGCGCCTAGGGCTTGCCGATCGCATGGTCGGCGGTTCGAATCCCCGCGGCGGGGTGCGCTCCCGTCGTTCGGTCCCAGCGCCTGCCAACCTAGCAGCTCAAAAGCACCTCCGGGTGCAAGTAGATAAATAGGGACCGCTTACCAGCGGGAAGGTAAACGGCGTTTCGGGTGCTGCGCTGGCTCGCCAGATGCAGCTTCTCACGCTGGCCACGTGACCCTGGGCGCACAACCCTAGAGTCTGGCAAGACTGGCCCGAACGGGCAGGGGTACCTTTACCTTTTTACAGTCATATAACGTGCAATGTCATTTGGCTTGTCAGACCCACTCAGGAAGCTACTAATAATGGCTAATATCCACAGTAGTGACTTGCCATTTTGGCAAAACCTCGCCACCACATCAAATGAGAACATAAAGCCCTTAACAACTTGGGACCAGTTTACGTACAAGATCGCCTTACCCTACATGTGCCCACTTCGATTAGTGTAATGGGCACTACTGCAGGTGCCCTATAATACTCATTCAGCATCTGCAAGAACTCAAATAGTTAGTGTGGCAGCACCTGCACTTTGGAAGTCTCTGCCTATTGACAGCATCTTAAAAAGCAGAGACATCACCTTGCCGACAAAGGTCCATATAGTAAAAGCTCTGGTTTTCCCAGTAGTGATGTATGGAAGAGAGAGCTGGACCATAAAGAAGGCTGATCGCCGAAGAATGGATGCTTTTGAATTCTGGTGCTGGAGGAGACTCTTGAGAGTCCCATGGACTGCAAGAAGATCCAACCTCTCCATTCTGAAGGAAATCAGCCCTGAGTGCTCACTGGAAGGACAGATCCTGAAGCTGAGGCTCCAAGACTTTGGCCACCTCAGGAGAAGAGAAGACTCCCTGGAAAAGACCCTGATGTTGGGAAAGATGGAGGGCACAAGGAGAAGGGACGACAGAGGACGAGATGGTGGGACAGTGTTCTCGAAGCTACCAGCATGAGTTCGACCAAACTGCAGGAGGCAGTGGAAGACAGGAGTGGCTGGCATGCTCTGGTCCATGGGGTCACGAAGAGCCGGTCACGACTAAACGACTAAACAACAACAACAAAGCGTATTGACAGCAGGCCAGACTTCACAGAACTCTTTTTCAGCACCTGATAAAAAACATTGCAGTTTAGACAAGCCCACGCAGGTGCTTAGAAAGTACAGGTACTTTTTTAGTATTTTGTGTGTTTTAAAGCATGGCTGTGATTATTTTCCTCAGTTTACTTGCTTTATATTCTTGCAAACTGCTTTGAGGTTTTTTTAAAAAACAATCAAGCGCTACATAACGTTTTCTTAAATAATAAATACATAAAAACGTGACTTCAGCTGTGGGGCAGGTGAAGACACAGCTGGGCTGAAAGCACTCCTGATCAACAGCACAGCACTTTGCAAGCCCCGACAAGCAGCTAGTTGTTGGTACTGCCTTTGATTTCAAACTACATGGGGGAAAACTGGTCGCCTGGTATCACTGTGATGTCTGGTGATTGACAGGTAAGTAGCCCCACACATCTGTCAAATTTGGCCTATCGGAGTGGGGGAGATCAGGACTCACTGGCCAATTTCAATTCCCCGTTCTAACTGATAGGATATGCTGCAGATGCAGAACTCCTGAGTTCAAAATTCACTTTTGCGGTAAACTCCCTCCCAGTTCCCCAGCGCTATTCAGTCCTGCTGTTTGCGTGGAAATCCCACATGAGCCGAAAAGCAAGCTCCACCCCACACATCCCTATCCACAACACGTCAGACAGAGGGCCTTCTTGGTAGTGGCGCCCACCCTGTGGTACGCCCTCCCATCAGATGTGAAGGAAATAAGCAGCTATCCTGTCTTTAAAAGACATCTGAAGGCAGCCCTGTTTAGGGAATTTTTAATCTTTAATGCTGCATTGTTTTTAACACTCGATTGGGAGCTGCCCAGAGTGGCTGGGGAAACTCAGCCAGATGGGCGGGGTATAAATATTTTTATTTTTATTATTTTCCTGCAAAAATCACGACTACAGTGGGTACCTCGGGTTAAGTACTTAATTCGTTCCGGGGGTCCGTTCTTAACCTGAAACTGTTCTTAACCTGAAGCACCACTTTAGCTAATGGGGCCTCCTGCTGCCGCTGCGCCGCCGAAGCACGATTTCTGTTCTCATCCTGAAGCAAAGTTCTTAACCCGAGGTACTATTTCTGGGTTAGTGGAGTCTGTAACCTGAAGCATATGTAACCCGAGATACCACTGTATTTTCATGTTGCTTTTTTGTGCACGCTGCTGTTGCCAGAGATCGGGGCGCTGCTGCCTTTTGCGGACGGAAAGGCGGCACCAAAGCAATGCAAAGCGAGTATATAATTGCATGATAATTTGGTACTGTTATAATGAGGCTATTATTGGATTGAAATGGAAAATTAATAAAAATTATTATATATCTATATAAAGAGAAAAATTATTATATATCTATATAAAGAGAGTATAGGGGCAGCGGGACGGGCTGAGGCCCTGGAGGGGAATGCGATGGCGACAAGGAGGCCCCGATCCCCGCAAGCCAGGAGGGAATAAAGGGGGGAGGGGGCGGCCCCCCAAAAAACCGGCAGCCCCTCCCCCCACCCCCAACACGTGACAGGCCGGTTTCCTGCCCTGCCCCCTCCTCTTCCTCCTCCTCCTCCGCTTATCCATTATTCTATTTTAATCGTTCTCGGTCCTCACCCTCCGGCTCAGGTTCTGGGCCGCCGCCGCCCGGTCTGACCTCAACCGGCTGCCCGCGCGTGCACTGAGGCGCCGCCAGAGCGCCGGGAGAGGGGAGCGTCGCGCGCCGATGCCGTCACTTCCGTCGCGCGCGACGGTTCCCTTTGAAAGGTGCACCGTAGACTTTTGTTGCAGAGGTGTTTTCCTGGTTGGGGGAATCGATTTTTTAAAGTTTATTTATTCAGTGGGACTTGCTTCGGGGCGGGGTACAAAGTTGGTAAATAAACATGTATTCTGAGGATTGGGCTGCAGGGGGGCGGGTGAAATATTTCACACAATACTCCGTCGGTGTTTCCAGTCAGAATTTGCAACAAGTGTTTCCCATAGTGTTTTTCCCTATTTTCCCTAACATAATGTCACAATGTATGGTTGCGTAAGTTTTGTTTAAACTAAAGGAAAAGGTCTGGAGAACTGTGATTTAAACAAAACTTGATACATTCCCTAGTGCTTTCTTAATCTTGCCAAAAAAAACCAACCCCACAACCCTTCCCTGCAATCTTCCCCTTTAACTGACTAAACTTTGTTCATTATAACATTGTTGCTGTGCACCTGTATTGAAGCTACTGCATGGAACTGTACTAAAAGCTGGTTTGTTGTTGTTTAGTCCTTTAGTCGTGTCCGCCTCTTCGTGACCCCATGGACCAGACCAGAGCACGCCAGGCACTCCTGTCTTCCACTGCCTCCCGCAGTTTGGTCAGACTCATGCTGGTAGCTTCGAGAACACTGTCCCACCATCTCGTCCTCTGTCGTCCCCTTCTCCTTGTGCCCTCCATCTTTCCCAACATCAGGGTCTTTTCCAGGGAGTCTTCTCTTCTCATGAGGCGGCCAAAGTCCTGGAGCCTCAGCTTCACGATCTGTCCTTCCACTGTTTTATTATTATTATTTTATTACTTCTGCCAAGTTTTAAGTACTGAGATTATTAATTTACCTAGGGTTTTAATAGGTCACAAGATTTTATGGTAACTATATCTATAATGTATTTCTGTTGGTGTTTGTCCTTTGATGCTATGGCCTGTCGGCTACGCAAATAAAGTCTAGTTACTTACTTACATCACTACTGGGAAAACCATAGTTTTAACTATACGGTCATTTTTTTAATTTTATATATCTACTGCGTCAGACCAACACGGCTACCTACCTGAAGCTTTCATCTCAGTCTTTTAAAAACCCCTTCCATCGTGAGAGCTCAGATTGTGCCTATCCAGACCATGCGGTAGGCTTCTACACAAAAAGTATCTCTATGGGCGCCTCCCTTCCCTTCTCTCATTCCTGTGGCCCAGACCTATTGGCTACTGAGAAAGGCCCGCCCACGCCATCTTTCCTCCGGGCATTAGGGAGCCTGTTTCCCCCTCCCTTCCTTAACAGCCGACCAATGGTGGTTTGGAGGCGGGACCTTGGTCAACTTGTGTTACGGGATAGGGGGAAATAGGAAAGTAGGCAGGGTGGGGGTGCATAAGCCACACCCCCAGAGGCGGGCCAGTGCTATATAAATAGGAGTGTCAGGCGCTGTTTTCTCCATTTAATAAGGGATTGCGGGGCAGGTGGGTGGGTAGGGCTATTTAAAAGGCAGTTGGCAGGTTATGGGCTATTTTTTCTGTTATAATTTTCCTGGTAGTGAAGCTGTATGCTTATCCAAGGCTGTGGGGTGACCCAGTAGTGTGGTCACGACCTCTATTTCTGAGCAACAATATCAGTATTTTATTTTAATTTTAAAAGATGATTCCTGTTCTGAAGCTCACGTCTTTCCCTCTCAACAATTTTGAGGCTTCCAACTTTTTTTTAGGGAAAAAGAAATTTGGCAAAAGGCATAAGGAGCCAAATGAACCTGCTAGAGAATAATTTTGGGTGCCTATATACTTTACCTTAAATTTCAAGGTAAATCTTGGGCTCTCTTAAATTTGCAGAGGTGGAGCAATGTGCCTTTAGTTTAATAGAGAAGGGAGGCTAGGCCTGAGTATAAGAGCCGAAATCTGTCTGAGTTTGTGGCTCAGGCGTGGCACAAACCAACATGGATTTGAAATGTAACTAGGATTGCCACCTTCATTCTGGGAAAACACAGGGCCAGGGCTATTCCACATTCCCAGATACTCGAACAACTTTAAAAATAACTTTTAGGTGGCTTAGGTTGTGGCAAATGTGGAGATATGTTTTTGTTTAAATTCTCAAAACTTTGCAAAGAGATACCAGTTCAATTTTAAGTTGAGAAGTCAGCCGCCTTGTGAAAACAGCATATGCACTCATAGAGCAAAACAGCTGTGCTATGCTGCAACTTACCTGCAATGTTTTTTATTGCTTTTTTGCCAAACCACTTGGTTTAAATTGGGTTTTTTTAATAAGAAGTGTATGCTGTTCAGTTACTTGGGAAAATGTTTGTCTTGAAATGCTAGAAGCATATTGTTCATTAGAGCAAAAAAAACAGTGCTGGGGTTGGAACATTTTAATAGGCAAGAGTCTGCTTCAAATGCCTCTGAATAATTTCCTTTATTTTTTGCTTTACACACAATTATCGTAAGCAGCTTCAGGTCCATAAGAAACAAAACGTATATGCTGCAAAGTCCCAAAGAGATTTCCAAACTTTAATCAGAAATGGTTTCTACTAGATCTGTCTCGGAAACACTTTGCTTTCATTTTCTTAAATTGAGACAGCCTGGCTTACCATATCTCCTACATTATAAGATTTGGGTGTGTGTTTTTTTCATTAAGGATGGTTCATTTTGTAATTTTGGGGTAATGACTTAAAATGCAAGTCCCAAATTGGGACAAAGACTTGCTTATTACAGTTGAATCCATATATCAACAAATTTGGGTGTCGCCCTTTGGGTAGAACACACCCAAAGGTGTGCTGGATGATTTTGGGTGTTTGTCCGGCACCTGCAACTAGTTAAGCATGTGAGAATGAGTCGGCACAAGCTAAAGTCTAAATACACTTGTGTTTGAAGCAAGTTTGCCTTTGGCCGGAGCCTGATCTGTACTGGAACACTGCAAGTGGTGTAAATAAAAAATTGCCCTTTTCCCTTATGGAGTATCCAAGAGCCCATATAAAGTCCTTACATAGGTTCCCTATTGGTAGGAGAGAATAACAGAGGCCAACCAGAGAATATTGAGAAGCAAAGCAGCTAGTAAGCTTGATCTTTATTGATCTGTTGCAACAAGGTGCTCCCCTCACACGCAGGAAAGGAGAAACCCAGGAAAATGCTGTGCAAGGTCTTATAAAGACTTTTGAAATTCCCATCCTGTAGATCAGGACCACCCCCAGAAACATACATACATCACAGAAGGGGTGTAACCTAAGACCACCCCTCAGATACATCATACCTACATCTCAGAAAAGGCGGTCTAAACAGAAATTTAAATGTTGTTTATCTCTTGTCCTTGTTTATCTCCTGTCTGGCAGGTTACCTGTTAATGCTTACTTGATTGGATACCCCGGGGAGCCTGGCCAGTCTTTTGTAATGATAAATACTTAGTTCCTGGGCCAGGTCACAGGCTCACACCCTATTCATATCTTAGTGTCCTTAAGACAGGATTTGTGAGCAAAGAGACAATGGGGAGGTTTCCCATTTTGACCTTGTAGAGAAAACATTTGCTCAGTTTAGGAATCAAAATGGCTTCAGGTCGGTCTTCCTGTGCTGATCTATGTATGTGCTTGGTTGGTACACTTATGAACATTTAAACATATATCTAAGACCTCAAAATTCCTATCACACAAGAGGCTGTATGCAGATGGAAATACTATATATGACAACTGTACGTAACCTATAAGCTGTGGAGCTGCATTGTCCTGTCAGTAAAGGGACTGAGCCTACCCAAACAGTCTGTTTTTCTTTTTTCATTGGCTCACTTCACTGGTGTTTGAACGGGCACTCTGCACATGCCCCAAGAGTTGGAAGCTGAACCACCTAATTATTTATACCCCGCCCATATTGCTGGGTTTCCTCAGCCACTCTGGGCGGCTCCCAACAGAATATTAAAAACACCATAAAACATTAAAAACTTCCCTAACCATGGCTCTCCCATCGTAATTGACATCTGCATACGTTGCAGGAATGATCCTGCTCTTCCTGAACCTTGCCAATCACACGCAGCAATTTATCTTTGTTTATAATGCCTTCGCTTACACCTTAATGTGCTAACCTTACGAGGGCCGCTTTGGGGCTTATATGTTAGAGGGAGTTTTTCTTTCGGTGGCAGAAGACAGGACCACGAGACCGTTGTAAAACACTCAAACAAAGTTTTTATTACAGCTATACAAGACATTCTCTCTCTGCAGGCAAATTCAAACTGCAGCTTCTCCCCTTTTTGTACTCACCAGCCTAGAAAACCACACACAGAAACAGTTCTTAAAGTTACAATCATCTTTTCTGTTTCTTTGCAGAATGACTCCTAACATTATATACTTGTTTCTTACTGTGATAAATAAATACTGTTCCTTTTTCCCTTATGGGGTATCCAAGAGCCCATATAAAGTCCTTATGTACATTCTCTATCGGTAGGAGAAAATAACAGGCCAACCAGAGAATACTGAGAAGCAAAGCAGCTAGGAAGCCTGGTATTTATTAAAACTGTTGCAACAGGGGCCCCCACGCAGGCAGGGAGGAAAGGAACCCCCAACAATGGTGTGCAAGCTCTTATACTTTTGAAATTGCCTCCCCTGTAGCTCAAGACCCACCCTCGTCCCGGGAGTTTGACCTACATGCCGCCGCTCTAGGGCCAGGGATGCCCGGTTTTTGCCCTTTAACGGGCCCTGCAAATGCTGCCGCATGGGGAGGGAGCATGAATGCATCCCCCCCAATTTGATGTTAGACTAAAGGCTACCTTGCCAAGGCCTAGAACCGCCAAAGTTGTGTCGAAATTGCTACGGGGAAGGCGAAACCTGCCAATGCAGGGAAAATTCCTTCCCGGTTCTGAATACAGCAACCATCTTACGACCGCAGCAGCGTCCGCTGACCTGGAAGGCAAAATATTAGCCTGTAAGGAAAAGAATCATTAACCTGAAGATCGCTGACCTAGGATGAAATTATAGTGGCAAGAAATTATTAATTAGACGGAGGGTGGGTGGGTGATCCTGGAAGGAAGAAAACCAAAAGAGGCTTTGGACAACAGGGCCAGCCTCTTTTCTTTGGTCTTAACCACACCCTTGGCAGGCTGTCCATTGTTCTCCCTGGCAGAGGATGGGTCAAAGGCCAGCTCAAGCAGGTGGGTGGCACCTGCCCAGGTGAGCCCAGCTCGGTGCTGCAAACCCAGCCCACCTGTGGGGAAGGGAGGGCAGAAATTGCGGGCACACACGCTAAACCCTGTCTGTGGTGGCCACCCCTTTACCCCAAATGATGAGACAAGAGACCAGAGTATGGGGTTCGAATTGGCCATGACTTTGAGCTTCAGACGTGGGAAACTTGGCACAGGCCTTGGCAGGCAACCCTCTCAGCCCACCTGGCTGAGGATATGCAGGCAGATGAGGTCCAGCGAGAGGGGACTGCAAAGCACAAACTTACACAGCCTGCCCTTCCACCGACCTCGTCCCGGGAGTTTGACCTACATGTTGCTGTTCTGGGGCCAGGGACTCCGCTTTTGCCCTTTAACGGGCCCTGAAAGCGCCTCCGCATGGGGAGGGAGCATGAATGCATCCCCCTGACTTGATGATAGACTAAAGGATACCTTGCCAAGGCCTAAAACCACCATCCGAGGCCCTAGGGGCCTTGCCGCCAAGTCCCACAACTTGAGGACCAATCAAACCCTGTAGTCTGTTGTCGTTTAGTCTGATTTAGTCTATTTTTTACAGCATTGTTTTAAAATTAGAATACATTAACAAAGCAGGTACAGACGAGCCAGTTCAGCCCAGCGGTTCCATTGACCAAAGCATGGCGTATGAAATAAATATTTAATTGCCTTCCCAAGGGGCCCCTGCCTCAGAAGGAGGACCAGGGCCTTGGAAGGAGCGCAAATGAAGGCTCTGTACCGGTCGGGAAAAGACAGAGACCACACCAGGATTTGGAAAAAGCAAAGCCTGATCTTTATTGAAAGAACACAAAAAACAACAACACAAAAAACTGTTGCAACAGGGTCCCCGCTCACGCAATGACAAGGAGTCAGAGACCCTGAACAAAAGGACTGCCTTGATTCTTATACCTTTTGATTTTCATTCAGATCAATAGCATGGAGGTGGGGGGGGGGAGCGACATGAGTGGTGTGAAGAGTGGATTAACATAAGGTGAGCAGGATGTTGAAAGACTTTCTGGAGGTGTCAATTTGCTGAAGGGCTCAGGTGATATGTGTCATCTTCCTGTTATTTAATTTTGGATCTGCTTAAAATGGCTTTTCCTTTATCTACAGGAAAACCTCCGCAACTGCTGATAATCAGCATGCAGATGTGAGACTGGATGTTCTAGAAGATGTTCAGAAAATGACTTAAATGTTAATGTGAAATCCTATTCTGCGTTGCTATCAATTTGGGTGTGATAGCCTGATGTTTGCATACTTTTTGGAAAATAGGACTGCTTTATTTTGAGCTCATATCTATGTGTATTCATGGTATGGTTTGCAGACCCAGTAGGAGGCAGTGTGGTGGATTGAGTTTTGGCAGCCTTTTGGATACAATATTGAGTAAAAACTACATTTTGAAATATTTACATTGTTACATTCTTTACAAAACTACATTTTGGATATATTCAGAAAAGTACAGCATAGTACGGTGTTCCATTAAAGATACATCCACGAAAACATTTTAAAAGGATAGCTTCATGGAGAAAGGTACACAGGAATGGCAACAGGCACGTTACGTTAAGATGATGCATTAAAAAGACACACATTATATTACATTCAATGATACGTGAAAAGACACAGTAAGATGGCATATTCCCAACAATGCGTTCTTTAAGGCACAGTTTATTATTGTTGTGGGATTTGGGGTAGGATGATATCATTTAGGATCATTTTCCTTTATTCCCCTCTCTGACCCTGATTCTCTTACGACACGTAGATCCCCTAATCGCTTCCAGCGGTTTGAGACCCATGGGTGCTACCTGGCTTAAAAGAAACAAACAAACAAACCAAAAAGCAGGAACAGAGCTTCTTAGCTGCCAGTGTAAACTTGTCTACTAGGTGTGTAACTTTCAGATCTTTATCAGCAAGAGTGTGTCACTTCCGGGGCGGGATTGGCCTGAGAAACAGTTAATAGATGATAAAAAAAATTCCTTGGGTGTGGTATAAAACGGGTGTTACGGAAAAATCTAGGTGCGAGGCTGCTCAGTCACCCAGCTCATCGGGCAGAGCCCGCGGGTCCCTGCGGAATAAAGGAAGGAGTCCAGCCACCAGCCAGAGCAAATAGCTGTAGACCAAAGTTTATTGCACAACAGGTTCAAAGAGGAATTTTGAACCCCGAGGATGGGGTGGCAAGGACTTTTAAAACTTTCCCACCATATCCCAGAATACAGTTCGTACAGCATCATTGCTACATCACTGACATGTCACAAAAGGGGAGGGGTAGACAGGGGTTACACTAGTTTATTTTTTTTTAAAAAAAGATATTTATTGAAATTTCAACATATTACAAAAATAAAAAAAGAATAAGAAGAAAAAGAAAATACAAAGTAAAAACAGTTAAAAACAGATCAGTCTTTCCATATCTTATCTTTCATTTGCTTGTTTCCCTGACCTCCTCACACCTCCCCTTCTTGTATTCCAGTTCAATTAGTTAATTCAGCAAATCCTTTCCCTCTTTGATTTTATCTTAATCTTTTATCTTAATATATTATAGCTTTAGATTATCACCTGTTAACAATCCATTTTTACATATTCCTTTATAACATTGCTGCTAAAAACCACTTAACTTCAATCCAACATCATTCTAACATTCATTAATTTTGCAGTATTTCTGTAAATAGTCTTTAAATTTCTTCCAATCTTCTTCCACCGACTCTTCTCCCTGGTCTCGGATTCTGCCGGTCATTTCCGCCAATTCCATATAGTCCATCACCTTCATCTGCCATTCTTCCAGCGTGGGTAAATCTTGTGTCTTCCAATACTTTGCAATAAGTATTCTTGCTGCTGTTGTAGCATACATAAAGAAAGTTCTATCCTTCTTTAGCACCAATTGGCCAACCATGCCCAGGAGAAAGGCCTCTGGTTTCTTCAGAAAGGTATATTTAAATACCTTTTTCATTTCATTATAAATCATCTCCCAGAAAGCCTTAATCCTTGGGCACGTCCACCAAAGGTGAAAGAATGTGCCTTCAGTTTCTTTACATTTCCAACATTTGTTATCGGGCAAGTGATAGATTTTTGCAAGCTTGACTGGTGTCATGTACCACCTGTATATCATTTTCATAATATTCTCTCTTAAGGCATTACATGCCGTGAACTTCATACCTGTGGTCCATAACTGTTCCCAGTCAGCCATCATAATGTTATGTCCAACATCTTGTGCCCATTTAATCATAGCAGATTTTACCATTTCATCCTGAGTATTCGATTTCAACAGCAAGTTATACATTTTTGACAAAATATTGGTTTTGGGATCTAACAGTTCTGTTTCCAATTTTGATTTTTCCACCTGGAAGCCGATTTTCTTATCCAAATTATATGCCTCCATTATCTGATAATAATGAAGCCAATCTCACACTTTATTTTTTAGTTTTTCAAAACTCTGCAATTTCAATTTATCTCCCTCTTGTTCTAGAATTTCCCAATATTTCGGCCATTTGGCCTCCATATTGAGCTTTTTCAGAGCCTTCGCTTCCATCGGTGACAGCCACCTTGGGGCTTTATTTTCAAGTAGGTCCTTGTATCATATCCAGACATTAAACAATGCTTTCCTGACAATATGATTTTTAAATGCTTTATGTACTTTGACCTTATCATACCACAAATATGCATGCCATCCAAATACATTATTAAATCCTTCTAAATCCAAAATGTCTGTATTTTCAAGAAGCAGCCATTCTTTCAGCCAGCAAAAAGCTGCTGATTCATAATAAAGTTTAAGGTCTGGCAGGGCAAATCCACCTCTTTCCTTTGCGTCCGTTAGTATTTTAAATTTTATTCTAGGCTTCTTGCCCTGCCAGACAAATATAGAAATGTCTCTCTGCCACTTCTTGAAACAATCCATTTTATCCAAAATTTGCAATGTTTGGAACAAAAACAACATTCTAGGCAATACATTCATTTTTATCGCAGCAATGCGGCCTAGCAGTGAAAGCTTCAAATTTGACCAAATTTCTAAATCTTTTTTCACTTCCGTCCAGCATTTTTCATAATTGTCTTTAAATAAATTCCCATTTTTAGCTGTCATATTAATCCCCAGGTATTTCACTTTCTTAACCACTGTTAAGCCTATCTCGTTCTGAAACCTCTCTCTCACAATCGCTGTTAATTTTTTTTCTAAAACCTTTGTTTTTAACTTACTCAGTTTAAATCCTGCAACCTGACCAAATTCTTGAATCAGTTCCAAAACTCTTTTAGTACTAGATTCTGGCTCCTGTAGTGTCAATACTAAGTCATCTGCAAATGCTCTCAATTTGTACTGTTTAGCTCCGACTTGTATACCTTTAACCAATTGGTCCCTTCTAATCATATTCAACAGGACCGATATAAAAAGCAATGGGGAGATTGGGCAACCTTGTTGTGTCCCTTTTTCTATCTTAAATTCCTCCGTCACCACATTATTAACAATTAATTTAGCCTTTTGTTCAGAATAAATTGCACTTATACCATTTCCAAAACCTTGACCTACCCCCATCCCCTGTAGGTTCTTCTTCATAAAACTCCAAGAAATATTGTCAAAAGCTTTCTCCGTGTCCACAAAGATCAAAACTGCCTTGGTGTTAATATTCTTTTGTAGATTTTCTAAAATATTAATTATGTTTCTCATATTATCAGACAAATGTCTACCCGGGAGAAAGCCTGCTTGGTCTTTATGAATCTCTTCCACTAGCACTTTTTTTTAGTCTTTTAGCCAAAATATCTGCAAAGATTTTATAATCCACATTAAGCAATGATATGGGGCGGTAGTTCTTAAGCTGCGTCTTTTCAGTCTCTGTTTTCGGTATAAGTGTGATATACGCTTCCTTCCATGACTGTGGTGCCCTTTAGGGGTTACACTAGTTTAACCTTGGCAAACAGGTCCAGACAAGTCCTTGGTACAAGATTAGCATAAGCAGACATGGCAGGGCAAGACTCAGGTATAAGATTAGCACAGGCAAACACCTCTGAAGTCCCACCACCCAAAGTACAATAGAACTTCCTTTGCATGTCTGGACCCCTTGGCAAGTCCGGTGATGGGATTAGGCTTTCCTTGGCCAACAATCAGCTCAGCAATTGTCACCTCTGGGCACTTCTTGGAGTCCCTATTTTTCAAGGGCAAAATGGTGTTGCAATGGAGGAAACTGGCAAAGGAGTTGATTTCATATTATTTTTAAAGCTGAGCTGAGCTGTCAAGTCGAAAGGATAAATTTATGCATAATATTTGTAACATTTAACAACTTTAAAGATGTGGCCCCCCCCATAATTACCATAACACGGGCAATTCAGCCGGTAATTCATGATATCCTTGACCTGCTTGCCTCCACAAATGCATTTTTTGTTCCATAGGAGGAATTCCAGACACCAGACGTCCCTGTTTCCTGGAGACAGTCCCCGGATTTACAAATCAGTCCCCTGACAAAATCCTATCATTCCTACTGAAGTTGAAAAGTGCCCCCGGATTCATTAATAATAATAAAAATAATAATAAATTTTATTTATACCCTGCCCTCCCTAGCCAAGGCCAGGCTCAGGGCGGCTAACAACCAATAATAAAAACAAGTTGAATGAATGCAACTTAAAAACAAGATTAAAATACAACATTAAAACATTAGAATGCAGCCTCATCACAGGAAGAGAAAGGAAAAAATAAAGAGGTAAAAAAATTGGAAAAAAAATCTGGTAACCTTACTCTAAGGATGCGGAGGGGCATCTGTTGGAATCATGATTCAAAGTCAGGGTCTCTAGGTAATGGGGCCTTGAATGGTTGACCTTAATTTGCGGGTACCAGATAGAATAAAGGTAAAGGTAAAGGTACCCCTGACCATTAGGTCCAGTCGTGACCGACTCTGGGGTTGTGCGCTCATCTCACTCTATAGGCCGAGGGAGCCAGCGTTTGTCCGCAGACAGCTTCCGGGTCATGTGGTCAGCATGATGAAGCCGCTTCTGGCGAACCAGAGCAGCACACGGAAACGCCGTTTACCTTCTACTTGCACTTTGATGTGCTTTCGAACTGCTAGGTAGACGGGAGCTCACCCCGTCGCGGGGATTCAAACCACCGACCTTCTGATCGGCAAGTCCTAGGCTCTGTGGTTTAACCCACAGCGCCACCCGTGTCCCATACCAGATAGAATAGCAGGCAGCAATAATGGATGTTCTGTCTTGATTGGCGTCCTGGTCGAAGATCCGATTTCAGAGGTCATGCAAACTAAGGGCTAAATATTCATTTGGAGATTGCAAAGCCCTGAGGTTATCATGTTGTTAAACATTAGCAACTACCCATGGGGAGCATTTTTCCATTTTTCCAAAGAAGCAATCCATCTTTTGACGTAGCAGGATGTCTGCTGGTCAGTTCGCCTTGATCCCCATGCGTTCCGACGTTACCCGACCAGAATCGAGATTAATTTAGAAACCACGTGTACATTGAGGCTGTTTCCCAGCAGGCGGTAACGCTGCTTTGTGGTTATTTGGTCCGGAAAACCTGTGACAAGCAAAAACAACAACAAAGAAATGTAAAGTATTGCACTTGGGCAAAAAAATTGAGAGGCACAAATACAAGATGGGTGACACCTGGCTTGAGAGCAGTACATGTGAAAAGGATCTAGGAGTCTTGGTTGACCACAAACTTGACATGAGCCAACAGTGTGACACGGCAGCTAAAAAAGCCAATGCAATTCTGGGCTGCATCAATAGGAGTATAGCATCTAGATCAAGGGAAGTAATAGTGCCACTGTATTCTGCTCTGGTCAGACCTCACCTGGAGTACTGTGTCCAGTTCTGGGCACCACAGTTCAAGAAGGACACTGACAAACTGGAACGTGTCCAGAGGAGGGCAACCAAAATGGTCAAAGGCCTGGAAACGATGCCTTATGAGGAACGGCTAAGGGAGCTGGGCATGTTTAGCCTGGAGAAGAGGAGGTGAAGGGGTGATATGATAGCCATGTTCAAGTAAATAAAAGGATGTCACATAGAGGAGGGAGAAAGGTTGTTTTCTGCTGCTCCAGAGAAGCGGACACGGAGCAATGGATCCAAACGACAAGAAAGAAGATTCCACCTAAACATTAGGAAGAACTTCCTGACATTAAGAGTTGTTCGACAGTGGGATTTGCTGCCAAGGAGTGTGGTGGAGTCTCCTTCTTTGGAGGTCTTTAAGCAGAGGCTTGACAACCATATGTCAGGAGCTCTGATGGTGTTTCCTGCTTGGCGGGGGGTTGGACTCGATGGCCCTTGTGGTCTCTTCCAACTCTATGATTCTACGGTCCATAGACCCAACAAATCAATACAAATCAATACACAATTCATACAGCCTACCTCCAGGTTAATCAAGCATTTTGTTTAGAATATAGGGCTCGTTTGTTCTTGCAACCACCGATAAAGACTTTGCCACTGCTAACGTTCTAGCTTTTGTCCGGTCTTCCGGTAGGAACCTGACATAGTGAGCCTCTGATTTTCCCGGGAAAGGTACCAGCAAGGGTAGTATCAGTTCAGCCCTGGCCTGCTCATATTTTGAACAATGCAACAAAATATGATTTATGGAATCGATGTCTTGAGCACAAATGCAAGTTCCCTCCATCGTAGGAATTTTCTCAATTCCAAGTGCGATGACTTCATATTTCTAGCAGTGAAGTTCTATCCATTTGTATTTGGCGGTACATCAGTCAAACTTTCTCCTGATTCAACATCTATAAAATGCACTGCATTCAGTTATTTTACTTATACTGCTGTGACCGTCTCTACGTTTTGGAATTCCTGGTGTCTTAATATCTGGTGCACATAATCTCTACAGGACCTGATTAATGAAAGGTGGAAATCTGGCATGGACACAGGTGGCGCTGTGGGTTAAACCACAGAGCCTAGGACTTGCCGATCAGAAGGTCGGCGGTTTGAATCCCTGTGATGGGCTGAGCTCCCGTTCCTCGGTCCCAGCTCACCTAGCATTTCGAAAGCACATCGAAGTGCAAGGAGATAAATACCGTCGAGAAGGTAAACAGCATTTCCATGCGTTGCTCTGGTTCGCCAGAAGCAGCTTAGTCATGCTGGCCACATGACCCGGAAGCTGTACGCCGGCTCCCTTGGCCAATAAAACGAGATGAGCGCTGCAACCCCAGAGTCGGCCATGACTGGACCTAATGGTCAGAGCTGTGAATCCAACAGAGCTTTGTCCTTCGTCCATCTTTTCCACTATTCAACAATTAGCATTTGCAGTAGTAGTTTAACTGGGCACGTACCAAATTCAGGAGGAAATCCCTGTAGGTTTGCTATTTCTCTTGGCGTAAAGTATCGCAGTTTAAGCGTCGACAGCTTCGTAAGCTTCTCGTCTTCGGACAAGCCATCGAAGGATTTGAACACCGATTCCAGCTGTGGGAAAACACACAAGTTAACAAGTGAACCAATCGCTTTACAGAATTCCTATGCGTTTCTTCTTTAGCAATTGATTGCATACCACATTTGCCACAACACTCCCTGAAGGAGCCTTTAGGAGAGCTGAGTTGAAACTTTAATTGCCACAGGCCCATCGGATTTTGAGTTACAAAATGGGAAGGAAGAGGTGGCCCAAGAAGCAGGTTTTCCTTCAGGCACCCACAAGTAATAATAATAATTTATTATTTGTACCCCGCCCATCTGGCTGGGTTTCCCCAGCCACTCTGGGCGGCTTCCAACAAAGATGAAAACTACACTAAAATGTCACTTATTAAAAACTTCCCTGAACAGGGCTGCCTTAAGTTGTCTTCTGAATGTCAGGTAGTTGTTTATCGCTTTGACATCTGATGGGAGGGCATTCCACAGGGTGGGTGCCACCACCGAGAAGGCCCTCTGCCTGGTTCCCTGTAACTTGGCCTCTCGCAGTGAGGGAACCACCAGAAGGCCCTCGGAGCTGGACCTCAGTGTCCAGGTAGAACGATGGGGGTGGAGACGCTCCTTCAGATATACAAGGGTCCAGGAATGTAAGGGGCAAGCTATTATTATTATTATTATTATTATTATTATTATTATTTATTATTCATTTCATTTCTATACTGCTTTATATTCTAAGAAAAATCTCAAAGCAGTTTGCAACATACGAAAACATCAGTAAAACAATCCAGAATCAAACATTTCTGAAAAAAGACAAATACAAAGTATACAGTCAAAGCAACATAATTAACAGGGAACTAAAATATTGCCTTAAAAGATTTCAAAATAAGGCATTACAAAGGAGGTAAACTGCAGAATACATATATAACACAAAGTTAGCAAAAAATAATAATTCTAAACATTCCTAAGTGAAGTCAAATATAAAATACACATTTAAAACAGCATAATTAACAAGAGAATAAAATACTATCATAAGCATGATAACATTTTTTAAAAATAATTTTTATTAAGTTTTCCATTTAACAATCCAATCATATCACATTAGTTAATGCGAATTATACCAATACATATCATAAAATCCAAATATTTTGCCGAATTTTTAAAATTTTTGTTGGGGGTACCCATGCTTCGAGTTCAGCAAGGGTCCAATCATCTCATATTTCTGCTGTTTTGATGTTCAAGCATGATAACATTTAAATGGTTTCTCCCCGTGTGAGTTCGTTGGTGTTTTCTAAGAGCTCCTCTCTCACTGAGACCCTTCCCACAATCCATACATTTAAATGGTTTCTCCCCAGTGTGACTTTGTTGATGCACAATGTGTTTCCCACCACGAACTAAGCGCTTTCCACACTGCAAACATTTATATGGTTTCTCCCCCTGTAAGAGTCAGCTGATGATTTCTAAGCACTCCACTCTTGCTGAAGCTCTTTCCACAATCCACACATTTAAAGGGTTTCTCCCCGGTGTGAGTTCGTTGATGTTGACTAAGTTTTCCATTTTCACTGAAGCTTTCCGCACTCCATACATTGAAAAGCTTTCTCTTTTTGATTGTACATACCCATATTTTTATTTGATTAAAAATGGGTTTCCGGGTTGATTTCTGCAAACTGTTTCGCTGATTATACATCTGGAGGAAAGCTTTGAAAACACACCTCAAAATTAATTAAGGGACATATAAAGAAAATCACTGTACCTGAATCTCCTCTGCTGTCTGCAACACGGAGCCGGTTCCTTCTATATAGTGACCGTACCTTAAAAAAAAAAAAAAATCAATTGAGCAAGGTATTAAGATTCTGGTGAGATTTCCAGAATTGATGGAGTGCAGAGGTTAAGAAGGCAGAACTTGCGAAAGAATCTGCATGAAACACTATTATCGAATGTAGCCAATCTCTCTGTGTGTGGAAAATTAGCCAGCCTGAACTTTAAAAATAGAAGATCATACACTGCAAACCAAATAGGATTTTATTTCCAGTTTTCCCTACTTACACTCCAGAGCCTTTCAGACTTCCATTCTACAAAGTCTCAAAAAGCAGTTTGATAGAGCTACCAACCTCAATGAGGAATAATAATAATAATAATAATAATACTTTATTTGTACCCCGCCCATCTGGCTGGGCTTCCCCACCCACTCTGGGCGACTTCCACAGAGACCAAAAATACACTAAGACGTCACACATTAAAAACTTCCCTGAACAGGGATGCCTTCAGATGTCTTCTGAATGTCAGGTAGTTGTTTATCTCTTTGACATCTGATGGGAGGGCGTTCCACAGAGTGGGTGCCACCACCCAGAAGGCCCTCTGTCTGGTTCCCTGTAACCTCACTTCTCGCAGTGAGGGAACCGCCAGAAGGCCCTCGGAGCTGGACCTCAGTGTCTGGGCTGAACGATGGGGGTGGAGACGCTCCTTCAGGTCTACTGGACCGAGGCCATTTAGGGCTTTAAAGTTCAGCACCAACACTTTGAATTGTCCTTGGAAACGTACTGGGAGCCAATGCAGATCTCTCAGAACCGGTGTTATGTGGTCCCGGCAGCCGCTCCCAGTCACCAGTCTAGCTGCCACATTCTAGATTAATTGCAGTTTCTGGGTCACCTTCAAAGGCAGCCCCACATAGAGCGCATTGCAGTGGTCCAAGCGGAAGATAACCAGAGCATGCACCACTCTGGCGAGACAGTCTGTGGGCAGGGAGGGTCTCATCCTACGTACCAGATGGAGCTGGTAGACAGCCGCCCTGGACACAGAATTAACCTGCGCCTCTATAAACAGCTGTGAGTCCAAAATGACTCCCAGGCTGCGCACCTGGTCCTTCAGGGGCACAATGACCCCATTCAGGACCAGGGAGTCCTCCACACCTGCCCGCCCCCTGTCCCCCCAAAACAGTACTTCTGTCTTGTCAGGATTCAACCTCAATCTGTTAGCTGCCATCCATCCTCCAACCGCCTGTTGGAAGCTGCTGTCTGGAAGCCCTCTTGATATTCGAATAGAAAAAGTCATAATTTCGTTGACATTCATGATACCTAACAAGCTGAGAATCAGTGGCAGTTTGATGAGGAGTAGGTACATTATGCTGCATAATGCATCGTCCGTCTTGAATAAGCCATACAAAGCGCATTAACAAATTATTTTGCCCCAAAACAACAACCCAATAGCATTGTTTTGCTCTCGGGGTAGCTCAGTTTATTTGAAAGCCATTCAACATTATCCTTTGTGAGCCCTTGTTTGGCCTGGGTGTTCTCACAGCCTAGTCTGCTCATCATCATCAACATCATCATCATATAACAGTATATATATATAAAGCAGATAATTAAACGAGCAAATTAAATGACTCTGGATATGCAGAAGAAAAAATGCAAGGAACTGAAGAAAGACGGGGAAGGAAGTCAAACTCTGAAATGTGAAATTGATTGTCAAACGAATGAAATGTATAAACTTGAAAAATATAAACAAAAACCTTTTTTTTTTTAAAGTTAGGAATGGTTCTGATGACATTCCACTCTTAACGTGATTAAAATGTGACACCAGAGGGGGTGTGCTGCACAGCAACCGAGGAGACAGCGGAAGAACGCAGTTATGAAGGGTGTGTTCCAGAAGAGTGGTTTATTGGCTAGCTTTTAAAAAAGAAAGCTACAAAGAAAATACTGTATTCTGACATAATTATAATAAATAATAATAATAATAAATTTTTATTTATACCCCGGGCTCAGGGCGGCTAACACCAATAAAATCACAGTAAAAACATCATTGGGGGAGGGATTTAAAATACAGATTAAAATGCAATTTAAAATGCAGCCTCATTTTAAAATAGCGGATAAATCAAGACCATAAGGGGAGGGAAACATAAGGATCAGACTGAGTCCAAACCAATGGCCAGGCGGAACAGCTCTGCCTTGCAGGCCCTGCGGAAAGATGTCAAGTCCCGCAGGGCCCTGGTCTCTTGTGACACAGCGTTCCACCAAGTCGGGGCCAGTACTGAAAAGGCCCTGGCTCTAGTTGAGACCAATCTAACCTCCTTGAGACCTGGGACCTCCAAAGTGTTGTCATTTGTGGACCTTAAGGTCCTCCGCGGGGCATTACAGGAGAGGCGGTCCCATAAGTATGTGGGTCCTAGGCTGCATAGGGCTTTAAAGATCAAAACCTTTAATATTCTTATAATATTCCCCAACTCAGTGTTTCCCAAACTTGGGTCTCCAGCTGTTTTGGGACTACAGTTCCCATCATCCCTGACCGCTGGTCCTGCTAGCTGGGGACGATGGGAGTTGTAGTCCAAAAACAGCTGGAGACCCAAGTTTGGGAAACGGCACCAACTCATAATTTCAAGAGACACTTACCCTTTTGTGAAGCACGTGGATCTTCTGCAAGAGGGGGTGACGATGTCTAGAAGGAAAGCGTAACGCAGTAAGGACTTTGCGGGCAGGAAGAATTGACTCATTTCTTCTGCGTCGCCATCTTGGAGGTACGCTTTTAGCATTTGCACAGAGCTGTCCCTGTCGGCTTGCTGTTTCCTTTCCAGCTGTTCCGCTGTTTCAGTTGCACAAAACAAATGAAATACCGTGAAAACTCCCTGAACCGAGAAGTAATCGACTAGAAATATTACCTTGTGGAAATAAACTAAATAATAAAAAAATCAAAAAGCTGAAGGGAAAAAATGAAAAAAACTAAAATTGGGCAAAGCCTTAAAGGGATGGCAGCTACAAACCACATTTCACGTTCCTCAGAATGAAATAAGATATACGATATCTTTATTGTCATTGTCCCATGCAGAACAATGAAATTGAAAAACCACATAAAACTACTACAAAACTACCTAAAACATTCAAAAACCCCTAAAAAACTCTGAAACCACATTTTAAAATACACTATACTATAGAGACCCCTTATGCTGTGTTTAGAACCAGCATTGCATTTGGATAGAAACTATTTCTGAGGCGGCTAGTCCTGGTCTTTATAACCCTGTACCTTCTTCCAGAAGGCAGAAGCTGAAAGAGATTATTTCCGGGGTGTGCACTGTCCTGCGCTATCTCTGCAGCTTTATTATGGCACCTGGAAGCATAGATTTGATCCAAGGTGGGAAGAGTGCACCCAATTATTCTCTCCGCAGTCTTTACAACCCTGGACAGCATTGTTTTTTCCCTGACCGTGCAACTCCCAAACCACACACACAGACCATAAGTTAATACGCTCTCCACAGTACAATGGTAAAATGCCATCAACAGGTCCTTTGAGAGATTGTTTTTCCGGAGGATTCTCAGAAAATATAACTTCTGCTGTGCTCTCTTCATCAGGTCTCTGCTGTTTTCTCCCCAGGTTAGGTCGTCTCTCAACTCCATTCCCAGAAATCGAAATAGAAAAATCATAAACTTTAAATGACCAAAATTCAAAAATAGGGGGTAGAACTCCCCAAAATTCTGAAGTATTATAATCCTAGTTTGACCTAGGTAAAGCAAAGCGCAGTAATAAGGGATTGAGGACTCAAAGGTAAAGTTTCTAATAGTGAATTTACAAAAAAGGGTTTGAAACCTGTTTCAAGCTTGAAAAGGAAGTCCTGTGGGCGTTGTTTGCCATCGTTGTCATAACCAGAGTCTGGGTCTTTTGCAGCATTTGGGGAGCTGTGCTCTGCCGAGGCTGCAGGAACTCTGGGCGTCTCTGAACTCGCTGGCTCCTGGCTTGGGAAATCTGTCAGTATCTGAACATGAAACAAAAACGTGCAAGCAAATTAAGGAAGTTTTATCTCTTCTGGAGGGACGAGGGTGGTGCTGTGGGTTAAACCACAGAGCCTAGGGCTTGCCGATCAGAAGGTCGGCGGTTCAAATCCCCGCGACGGGGTGAGCTCCCGTTGCTCCGTCCCTGCTCCTGCCAACCTAGCAGTTCGAAAGCACATCAAAGTGCAAGTAGATAAATAGGTACCGCTCCGGTGGGAAGGGAAACGGCGTTTCCGTGCGCTGCTCTGGTTCACGTGGTCAGTTCACAGCAAGCCCAAAGAAAGAAAGATTTCACACAGTATATATCCCCTCCAGGCATTCTCTCCCCCCTTCCCCAGGAATCCAGCCTCGTACGTTCATACACGTAAGTTGACATCCACAGATGTTCCTGTACGTAAGTTGACATTCATGACCATAAACAGATGTTCCTGTTCCGGTACTCTTATCTTGGGGTAAGAAGTTCACCCAGCTATAGGAGTTTCCCTTGACACCATCTCTGTCTCCAGCCATGAGGGCTCACAGACCTGTCTTGCAGAGTCTGTGCATCAGTGTGTCAGGTTATTTACAACCTACAAGATAAGATAAGCCCCAGCTGTGCCGTCCCGTCTCTACTTCGGAACTGACAAGGCCATCCATTAAGCGTCACGTACTGATAAAGGAGAGGGGTTCTTGTTATACATTGGCTCAAGTGCTCAAGTTAATGGATTTTAGGTAACGGAGAAGGGCCCATTTTTAGACTGACTGCACAGTCGGATTTTAGATTTGGGAAACCCATTCCTTCAATTAAACAATATATCCTCTCTCTGCTTCCCTGAACATTCCCACACTAGCTCCCTGAGAGGAGATTGCAGCAGGTTTATGCCTCCCTGTCTACCTGGCTACTGCGCTGAGCTGAGCTGCGGTATTGCGTAGAACAGAGAAAACAGCCTCACCTTACCAGGGTCTTGAAAAGGAAACGGCTCTGACTGAAGCCTTGCGATCAGGAAGTACCTTAGTCTTGAGTTTGGGATGCCAAGCTGCAAGGGAAAAGACTGCAATAAGCAACCGAGGCCCACAGCATGCAGAACAGCCAAGTTATCAAAATGCCAGGTTTTATTATAACAAAACAATAACACTGTCCTAAACACTGAGGGGGGGGGGTCTTCTGGCGGTTCCCTCACTGCGAGAAGTGAAGCTACAGGGAACCAGGCAGAGGGAAGGCAGCCCTGTAAAGGGAAGCTTTTTGATGTGTAATGTTCTATTATATTTTTTCATATGCTGGAAGCCACCAGAGTGGCTGGGTTTACCCAGTCAGATGGATGGGGTACTAATAATATCATCATCAAACTAATTGGAGTAGCCTTGATCCAGGTAATAATGTTGGGGTCTGCTAATCAGTCCTTAAATTGTCCCAGGCTATCTACAGGCCTTGAGCAATAAAATGACTCCTTAACGCAGGGGTAGGCAACCTAAGGCCTATGGGCCGGATCTGGCCCAATCGCCTTCTAAATCCGGCCCACGGACGGTCCAGGAATCAGCGTGTTTTTACACGAGTAGAATGTGTCCTTTTATTTCAAATGCATCTCTGGGTTATTTGTGGGGCATAGGAATTCATTCATTTTTTTCTTCAAAATATAGTCCAGCCCCCCACAAGGTCTGAGGGATGGTAGACCAGCCCACAGCTAAAAATGGTTGCTGACCCCTGCCTTAACGCATTCCAGACAAGAGCTGGTAAGAGGTAATGAATGAGTCCCTAACAAATAGACGTGGGTGGGCTGTGGGTTAAACCACTGAGCCTAGGGCTTGCTGATCAGAAGGTCGGCGGTTCGAATCCCCACAACAGGGTGAGCTCCCGTTGCTCGGTCCCTGCTCCTGCCCACCTAGCAGTTCGAAAGCACGTCAAAGTGCAAGTAGATAAATAGGTACCGCTCTGGTGGGAAGGTGAACGGTGTTTCCGTGTGCTGCTCTGGTTCACCAGAAGCGGCTCAGTCATGCTGGCCACGTGACCCGGAAGCTGTACGCCAGCTCCCTTGGCCAATAAAGTGAGATGAGCGCTGCAACCCCAGAGTCGGTCACGACTGGACCTAATGGTCAGGGGTCCCTTTACCTTTACTTTACTTTCTTAACTCAGCATCTCCTAATTCTCCTTGTTACCTTGGATTATAAATCTTTCACTATTAGGCGCCTCTTTGCTATCTACAGGCCTTGAGCAATAAAATGACTCCTTAATGCAAGGGCAGGCAACCTAAGGCCTGGGGTATGGATCTGGCCCAATTGCCTTCTCAATCTGGCCCGCGGACAGTCAGGGAATCAGTGTGTTTTTACATGAGTAGAATGTGTCCTTTTATTTAAAATGCATTTCTGGGTTATTTGTGGGGCATAGGAATTCGTTCATTTTTTTTCTTCAAAATATAGTCCAGATCACCACATGGTCTGAGGGATGGTGGACTGGCCCACGGCTGAAGAAGGTTGCTGACCCCTGCCTTAACACATTCCAAACGAGCTGGTAAGAGGTAATTAATGAGTCCCTAACAAATAGACGCGTGGGTGGCACTGTGGGTTAAACCACTGAGCCTAGGGCTTGCTGATCAGAAGTTTGGCGATTCGAATCCCCACACTGGGTTGAGCTCCCGTTGCTCGTTCCCTGCTCCTGCCCACCTAGCAGTTCGAAAGCACGTCAAAGTGGAAGTAGATAAATAGGTACCGCTCTGGTGGGAAGGTGAACGGTGTTTCCGTGTGCTGCTCCGGTTCACCAGAAGCGGCTCAGTCATGCTGGCCACATGACCCAGAAGCTGTACGCCGGCTCCCTCGGCCAGTAAAGCGAAATGAGCGCCGCAACCCCAGAGTCAGACACGACTGGACCTAATGGTCAGGGGTCCCTTTACCTTTACCTATATACCCCCCTCGGACATGGGTGGCGCTGTGGGTTAAACCACAGAGCCTAGGGCTTGCCGATCAGAAGGTTGGCGGTTTGAATCCCCGCGACGGGGTGAGCTCCCATTGCTCAGTCCCTGCTCCTGCCATCCTAGCAGTTCAAAAGCACCTCAAAGTGCAAGTAGATAAGTAGGTACCACTCCGGCGGGAAGGTAAATGCATAGCTGTCAATTTTACCCTTTTCTTGCGAGGAATCCTATTTGGAATAAGTAAATTTCCCTTTAAAACAGGGACAGCTATGGGTAAATGGTGTTTCCGTGCGCTGCTCTGGTTTCACCAGAAGCGGCTTAGTCCTGCTGACCACATGACCCGGAAGCTGTACGCCGGCTCCCTCGGCCAGTAAAGCGAGATGAGCGCCGCAACACCAGAAGCGTCTGTGACTGGACCTAATGGTCAGGGGTCCCTTTACCTTTACTGACAAATAGACAACGGGAGAAATTCAACTTCAAACTGGCTTTCCTTAGCATAACACCTGATAGATTCTCCAACAGGGAAACAGAGACAGCAAGCACAATTTTATAAAGAAGCGAATATAGCTGGTTATTTTATATAAAAACAGGATCAATAATCATTTCTGACTCCAGAAAGACTGGAGTCTACCCAATCATATTTTTCACACACAAAAAGCGTAGATCTACACAGGAACTTTCAGAGTTTGATTAGTTTTTGGTTATGACATTACTCACGCAAGTTGGAGACAAGAGAAATTCTTGATATGTAAATCCACACTTCTCTAGTGTTCGTATGAGTTCATCTCTGGCAATACAATACATATATACATATTAAAAAACTATGAATTGGACTATGACAAGTTAAATGCCTCAGGTGTTGTGCTATGTATATTTTCTGCTAGCAAACTGTGGCGCTGAGTCACCCGGACTTATATGATCACCAAAAGCCTCCTTCCAATGTAGATATTATATTTTCGATGTCAAATCTCCCCCCCCCCCAAAAAAACAGCATTTGCCAGCCTGAATAGACCTTTTGCGTCATTTCTGTGATTCTCTCCCACCCCTCCAGCAAAGAAGAAAATAAGAAATTCCACCAAATGTTATGTAGTGAGCTTGGATCCTAGAACAATAGGTAGATAGGGGGCCGCTAGGGGCGCCTTGGAAGATGGCCGACAATACCATCTCTCCGGCTCACACGAGGTAATTTAGGGGCTGATTATGGGAGTACATCAGCCTCCCGGATTCTTCCCAGGGGGTGGGAAGATGCAGCCTCGTCCGCGGTTGCCCATATATCACCCCCGAGTTCGAAAGAAGGAGGGGGTGGGGGCACTGGACGGAAAGCCCTCGAGTGAGCTTTGGATCTCCCTGACGCTGCTTCTAAGAGCGACACTAGTTGCATTACTTAATATTAACAATTGGAGTTTAAAAGTAAATGCACATGTTTCGAGCCAAGAAAAGGGTATTTTAGCTGCTAATTAAGCCAGCCACTGAGAAGTCAAGAGTGACGGGAATGGACTGAACAGAAGATTACCTTCAAGATTCACAGCTATGTCGGTATGTTGAAACGGAACGGAAAGGGGGGGCAAGCTTCTTCTTTTTTTATTGATGATACTGCCTAACAACCCCTCCCCTAGAAGAACCGTCACACGACTGACAGCAAGTGAGAATAGAAAATTACTGTGTGGAATAAACTGTGTGGAAATAAAAATATTAATTAAAGGCTTTGCTTTTTGGAAGATGCGGAAAGAAAATGAAAGGCTCTTTGGTGACGCAGTCCTTAATCGGGATCCGCCATTATGAGACAGACTAAGTTGCGAGATTGATAGAGGGAGAGGTGAGCCATTGCTTTGTTATTATGTTTGGATTGTGTGTTTGAGTTGGCAAAACCTTCCCTGGAAAGACTGATTTATGGTGCAACTGGTCTGGGAAAATTAATGAGCAGACGCTTAGACTTTATTACATCGGAACAGACTAAAATGGTGCCTGTCGTTCGAGCAGGACTGTTGGATCAGCGTGTGGTGATTTAAGGAGAGCCTTACAAAGTTCACACAGAAAAATAACAATGTTTGGTTTAACTCACCTGCGAAAACAACTCAGAGGTTATTAGGAAGAAAAATGATAACAACAAGAAGGCTGGAAGATGGGATTTGTGAACATCAAAAGCAGCAGAAATATGAGATGATTGGACCCTTACTGAGCTCGAAACACGGGAACCCCCAACAAAATTTAAAATTTGGCAAAATATTCGGACTACTTAATATGTATTGGTATAATTTGGAATTATTAATGTGATATGATTGGATTGTTAAATGGAAAACTTAATAAAAATTATTATTAAAAAAGAACAATAGGTAGATAGGATCCTAGAATGCAACAACCTGATTGGCCTGCGAGAGCAGCCCAATCAGGCTCCAGCAGGGAAGCAGAATCAGCCAATCAGACGGGACCCGTTGTGTAAATAATGTGTATAAAAGCCTAAGGTTTGGGGGGAAATTCATTCACTGTTTACGAGCTGAACAAAGAGCATGAAATCACTTTGCAACTGAGTATATTTCACCATACCTGGCAGAGGATGTTTCAAAGCCTTTGACGTTTTCCAAAAGTAAATATTTGGGTAGCTTGGCTAGTCTGCAAAAGAATTTGTTTATAAAGGATAGCTAATAAAGCGAGAAGGTTTGGATCAAAACTTCCATTAAATGCCTTCTGTATTTGACATCTGAACAGTGCGGCAGCGCATTTCTCTCAAAAGATGACCAAATAATAATAATAATAATAATAATAATAATAATAATAATAATATTAAAAAAATTCAGCATTTCTAAGATCAGGGGCCCCAGGCAAAGAAAGAATGTGATCATTATTTTAGTAACACAAGAGTAGTGGAATCTGAATATTGATCCTGTGTATTTGAGAGCTTGCAGCGTCACTCAGAGATGCTTAGCCAAGGAAGATTAAAACTGTGTTTGCAGACTTCCAGGTAACATTACCCACCCAAACTAGACTCTTCTCAGGGTTGGAGAGGTTGCACAAAACGGTTTGCTTACGGAGCAGTATTTCTGTGTGTATTTCAGAAAATCTAGAGAAGGGAAATCGCCTTAAGGAAAATCACTTTTGAGTTGATTACCTGGGAAGAATATCCAGAATATAGAGAAAGCTCCGGGTTCTGGGGTCTGAAACATCGCCCTGTCGGCCAATTCTGCGGACAAGGAAGAGAGCAGAATCAAAGCTATTGGCAAATGTGACTTAACTTTCTTGCATGCAGCTTTGAGTTCTGACTGGAGAATTTATTCCATCTTTCATTTCACACAAATAACAGTTTGGTAGGGAAGCCCTACTCAGGGTAGACCCATTGGAATTAACAGACATGCCTAACTTAGAGAGATCACTGTCAGTGGGTTGACGGCAAGTAAAACTTAAAAGGTAAAGGTACCCCTGCCCGTACGGGCCAGTCTTGCCAGACTCTAGGGTTGTGCGCCCATCTCACTCTATATGCCGGGAGCCAGCGCTGTCCGCAGACACTTCCGGGTCACGTGGCGAGCGTGACAAGCTGCATCTGGCGAGCCAGCGCAGCAAACGGAACGCCGTTTACCTTCCCGCTGGTAAGCGGTCCCTATTTATCTACTTGCACCCGGGGGTGCTTTCAAACTGCTAGGTTGGCAGGCGCTGGGACAGAACAACGGGAGTGCACCCCGCCGCGGGGATTCGAACCGCTGACCATGCGATCGGCAAGTCCTAGGCGCTGAGGTTTTACCCACAGCACCACCCGCGTCCCACTAAGTAAAACTTAATATTTATTAATTAAATTTATTAATATTTATTTATTAAATATGTATGCCACCATATATATATCTAGGTTTTATCATTTGCCTGGTACAATGTACAGGACATCTCCCTATCCCCAGTCTAACAGGTGACAAACACAAATCTGACGGCCAGTAACTCAGCTGTTCACATTTCTGCTTTCATTCCCTCTCATCTAACAGTTTTGGGGGTTTTTTTTACTTTATTAAATGTCATTAATTTTTGTATTATCGTACTTCATTTAAAAAAAAAACCTTAAATGAAAAAGAAGTCAAGCTATCCGATATCCCTACTGGAAGCATTTAATATTGTAAGATCTACATCAGCGCTTGTTTTCCTCTCTTTTTAAACAGAAACATGGAATTTGAAACACGCACCTCGTAAAGGGTTGACAAGGAGGGCTCATTAAGATCATATCGAAAGACAACCTGTCAAAGTCCTTCAGGGATATTCCCTAAATAAATAAATCAATTAGGCATTTTACATTATGAATAAGATAATAATAATAATAATTTTTTATTTTATTTTTTTTTTAAAAATAATATTTATTAAATGTAGTTACGAAGAAGAAAAAGGGTAAAAAAGAAAGGAAAAAACAATAAAAATTTTAAGAAATAATACATCAAAACTAGAAAGAAAAAACAATACAGCAAAAACAACAAGAAAAAGACTAAAACATTTAAAAACACATCCAAATTTCATTTCTTTATCTTTCATATGCTTGTTTCCTCAACTTCCTCACGCCTCCCTTTTTTGTATTCTAGTTCAAATTAGCTGGTTCAAAAATCCTTTCCCTCTTTCTCAATTTTTGTTCTATAATTTATCTTCACACAGTTTAACTTTAAATTTTCCACTTTAGCCCATTAACAATCAAATTTTATATAATTCTTAATTTTTTTCTTAATTTTTTATTTATACCCTGCCATTCCCAGTTCAGAAAACCGGGCTCAGGGCAGCTAACAATAAATTTAAAACTTAATTGATGCAACAAAAAACAGCATAAAATACAGTATAAAACGTGAATAACAATAAATTCAGAATTCAAAAATCAATTTAGGGGGGAAATCCATCCAATAAACATTAGATGATCACCAGGGCTAGCTGGCTAAGTTAGTCCTATTTGGGCCAGCGAGGAGACCAGGGGAGAATTAGCTGTGGGGTCTCAGAGCGGGTGATCTTCATAAAAGGGGAGGGGGAGGGAAGGAAGGGGAATAAAAGATCAGGCTAAGTTCAAATGGAAAGCCAGGCGGAATAGCTCTGTCTTACAGGCCCTGCGGAAGGAAGTTAAATCCTGCAGGGCCCTGGTCTCATGGGACAGAGCATTCCACCAGGTCGGAGCCAACACTGAGAAGGCCCTGGCCCTGGTGGAGGATAATCTGACTTCCCTAGGGCCCGGGACCTCTAAACTATGATTATTCATGGACCTTAAGGTCTTCTGTGGGGCAGACCAGGAGAGGCAGTCCCATAAATATGAGGGCCCTAAGCCACAAAGGGCTTTCATTCTTTCCTTCTGTGTTAAAATAGGATGTGTTCACATTCCATTTTGCATGTTGCCGCTTTAGCTTATAAAAGAAACGCTGATAAATCCATGTGTTTTGTCATAAGGATAGCCATTCTCCAATACACAGACGATGTTGTTTGCAGTTGCGGTTAAGTCACGTCAAAGAGCCAGGAGGACTGTGCATAGCCCAGAATTTTATTAGCTAATCTAGATCAAGGGAAGTAATAGTGCCACTGTATTCTGCTCTGGTCAGACCTCACCTGGAGTACTGTGTCCAGTTCTGGGCACCACAGTTCAAGGACACTGACAAACTGGAACGTGTCCAGAGGAGGGCAACCAAAATGGTCCAAGGCCTGGAAACGATGCCTTATGAGGAACGGCTAAGTGAGCTGGGCATGTTTAGCCTGGAGAAGAGGAGGTTAAGGGGTGATATGATAGCCATGTTCAAATATATAAAAGGATGTCACCTAGAGGAGGGAGAAAGGTTGTTTTCTGCTGCTCCAGAGAAGCGGACACGGAGCAATGGATCCAAACTACAAGAAAGAAGATTCCACCTCAACATTAGGAAGAACTTCCTGACAGTAAGAGCTGTTTGACAGTGGAATTTGCTGCCAAGGAGTGTGGTGGAGTCTCCTTCTTTGGAGGTCTTTAAGCAGAGGCTTGACAACCATATGTCAGGAGTGCTCTGACGGTGTTTCCTGCTTGGCAGGAGGTTGGACTCGATGGCCCTTGTGGTCTCTTCCAACTCTAGGATTCTATGATTCTATGATTCCCTTTAAGAGCTCCAAAGTTATTCCAACGAGATTAACAGTGGAAGCTTACAAAAATAAAATTAAAATAGATTAGAAACCTTTCAAAACATTGTTAAAATTTAAATGCCCACAGGAAGCAAACACTGCATTTTTAAGAGAGTTGTCGATGCTCAAACAAAGGTGCTAGGCAGTCATAGAGTCAATAGAATTGTAGACCTGGAAGGAACCCTGGAGATCATCCAGTCCAACCCGCTGAAATGCAGGAATATGCAGCTGAGCTGTCCCATACAGGGAGTGAACCGGCAGTGAGCACAGTTATTTAAGGGCGAGTGATTTGTGTTCACAGGAGGCTGTCCAGTGCTGGATTTATATATAAGCTGAACAAGCTATAGCTCAGGGCCCCACTCTCTTGGGGGCCCCCAAAAAAATTAAAGGGTGGGGGGAACTAGATGTACATTTCCAAAATATAAGATAAAAAAATAAATTAAAATACAGCAACAGTGTTTTGTTTGCTTTGAGCCTGGCTCAGAGGGCGGGATATAAATAAAATTTTATTATTATTATTTTACTGTTTGTGTTGTGTAGGGTCCTATGATGGAAGTCAGGGGCCCCGCCTGCTAGCCTGCTCCCTAAAATATCACGGGTTTGCTCCTTTCTATATAGAGGGTGCCTACATTCTGCATGTGCAAATAGCTTGAGATACCTATTGGGTCCATAAATTAGCATATATTCAACACAAAAAACGGCAACAATTTGTTGTTGACAAAGGACAGCTGGACATATCAAGGGCCCCATTACCTTCAGGAGCTTAGGGCCGCATCAAACCTAAATTCGGCCCTGATGACAGCCTATCTGCAACGTAATGTACCTCAATGTCTGATCTGGGTTCAAGGGCAGCCCCACATAAGACGGCTTTACAGTAATCCAGCCTCCAGGTTACCAGCAACTTGTGGCTTTGGTAGAAACACCCAGTTTGCTTTCTTACTCACCCTGACCTGTCAGTTCAACCTGGACTGAGGTCAGAACTCCAAATTGGCAAGGGAAATATTTTTGCATCCTCCAGACTACTCACCTCGATTGTCTTAGGCCACAGTGGGGTGGCGGGGAAGTTGTGAATGTAAACCTCATTGGCCACTGTGTTCACATCAACGGCGGCCACGATTTTGGCAGGGATGCCGCTTGCTAGAATTCAAGCAGGGAACAGTCAGGAGAGTCGGTTTAAGAACACCACTGGTGGTGTTTTTTAATCATTTAGTTAACAATTATGACCTCCATAAACTCAGTTGTGCTTATTCCTGTTGCTTAAATGAAACTGCTAGTCAACTGTTAATAATAATAATAATAATAATAATAATAATAATAATAATAGTAGTAATTTTTATACCCTTCCCTCCCTGGCCAGAGCCGGGCTCAGGGCGGCTAACACCAATAAAATCAGGGGGAGGAAGTGGGGAGGAAATAATAATTTATTTATACCCCACCCATCTGATTAGGTTTCCCCAGCCACTCTGGGCGGCTTCCAGCAAAATATAAAAATACAATAATTTTTCAAAGCCTTCCCTAAATAGGGCTGCCTTCAGATGTCTTCTAAAAGTCAGGTAGTTGTTTATTTCCTTGACATCTGATGGGAGGGCGTTCCACAGGGCAGGTGCCACCACTGAGAAGGCCCTGTGCCTGTTTCCCTGTAACCTCATTTCTCTCAGGGAGGGAACCGGCAGAAGGCCCTCGGAGCTGGACCTCCATGTCCGGGCAGAACGATGGGGGTGGAGATGCTGCATCAGGTATACTGGACCTTTGAGGCCGTTTAGGGCTTGAAAGATCAGCACCAACCCTTTGAATTTTGCTCAGAAATGTACTGGGAGCCAATGTAGGTCTTTCAAGACCGGTGTCTTGAAAGATCTCTCAGAACCGGTGTTATGTGGTCCCAGCGGCCACTCACAGTCACCAGTCTAGCTGCCGCTTTCTGGATTAGTTGTAGCTTCTGGGTCACCTTCAAAGGTGGCCCCACAAAGAGCGCATGGCAGTAATCTAAGCAGGAGATAACCAGAGCATGCACCACTCTGGCGAGACAGTCTGCGGAGAGGTAGGATCTCATCCTGCGTACCAGATGGAGCTGGGAGACAGCCACCCTGGACACAGAATTGACCTGCGCCTCCATGGACAGCTGTGAAGTGGTCACACTGGGAAACAGTAAAGTCCTGGCTTTTAAAATCTGCAGCCATTGAAAACTTCAACTAAACTTTATTTCCATGCTATTCCAATAAGCTGTAAAAGTACAGGAGCCTCAGGACACCATAACCAATAACTGCTGGAGTTTTTAATTCCTAGCACCCAGCCCTACTCCCTTGAAACCAAACATGTTTATGTGGGAGGTTATTCCAGTTAAATTAATCAACTCAAAATAATCAATAACGTCTCTCTTCAACCCAGGTGTGTGCTGTGTCCCTGTATTTTGGGGTGCCTCTAGTTGTTCAGAAGATTAAGGGTTCTGCTCCATGTAATTGCAAACCAATGTGAGGACAGGATCACACTTCAAAACGACCTTGACAGATTAGAGAACTGGGCCAAAACAAACAAGATGAATTTTAACAGGGAGAAATGTAAAGTATTGCACTTGGGCAAAAAAAAATGAGAGGCACAAATACAAGATGGGTGACACCTGGTTTGAGAGCAGTACATGTGAAAAGGATCTAGGAGTCTTGGTTGACCACAAACTTGACATGAGCCAACAGTGTGACGCGGCAGCTAAAAAAGCCAATGCAATTCTGGGCCGCATCAATAGGAGTATAGCATCTAGATCAAGGGAAGTAATAGTGCCACTGTATTCTGCTCTGGTCAGACCTCACCTGGAGTACTGTGTCCAGTTCTGGGCACCACAGTTCAAGAAGGACACTGACAAACCGGAACGTGTCCAGAGGAGGGCAACCAAAATGGTCAAAGGCCTGGAAACGATGCCTTATGAGGAACGGCTAAGGGAGCTGGGCATGTTTAGCCTGGAGAAGAGGAGGTTAAGGGATGATATGATAGCCATCTTCAAATATATAAAAGGATGTCACCTAGAGGAGGGAGAAAGATTGTTTTCTGCTGCTCCAGAGAAGCGGACACGGAGCAATGGATCCAAACGACAAGAAAGAAGATTCCGCCTCAACATTAGGAAGAACTTCCTGACAGTAAGAGCTGTTCGGCAGTGGAATTTGCTGCCAAGGAGTGTGGTGGAGTCTCCTTCTTTGGAGGTCTTTAAGCAGAGGCTTGACAACCATATGTCAGGAGTGCTCTGGTGGTGTTTCCTGCTTGGCAGGGGGTTGGACTCGAGGGCCCTTGTGGTCTCTTCCAACTCTATGATTCTATGATTCTAAATTGTTATAAGCAACCAGTTAGTATTTGCAGTTCTTCGTTTTCCAGCCAAAGAGCCATCTTATATTGTAGTCTCTTTTTTTTAATGCTTTATTGAGTTTTTATGGTAAGTACAAATTATAGGCGCAAAATCAAAAAGATACAGAGCTTTCAAAAGATACATGAATTTCATCGCATCATAATTTCAGTGGTAACTTCCTGTTCCCCCCCCCCCCCGGTCGAGGGTCCCGATAACTATTATTTTCTCGTACTGTTCATTATCACTCTTGAGTTTCTTCTAGCTTTGTAACATTGCCTACTTTTCTACAGAGGTCACTCCAGGGCTATATTTGCACTCCCCCCCCCCTTAGCCAAAGAGTCATCTTATATTGTAGTCAATAGATACAAACCCGTCATGTGAATCCAATATAGTTTTCCCACTGAAGTCAGCCTCTCTGTAAGTACAGTGGTACCTCGGGTGAAGAACTTAATCCGTTCTGTTCTTAACCTGAAACTGTTCTTAACCTGAAGCACCACTTTAGCTAATGGGGCCTACGCTGCCACTGTGCCGCCGGAGCACGATTTCTGTTCTCATCCTGAAGCAAAGTTCTTAACCCGAGGTACTATTTCTGGGTTAGCAGAGTCTGTAACCTGAAGCGTATGTAACCCGAGGTACCACTGTAGCGGTAGGCGAATTGGACCCTCCTACCTCAGATCCAAGAATCAAATTGCCAGACAAGCAAAGGTGCTGTTTAGCAGCAAACAAAGTACAGTGGTACCTCTGGTTACGTACTTAATTCGTTCCGGAGGTCCGTTCTTAACCTGAAACTGTTCTTAACCTGAAGTACCACTTTAGCTAATGGGGCCTCCCGCTGAAGCACGATTTCTGTCCTCATCCTGAAGCAAAGTTCTTAACCCGAGGTACTATTTCTGGGTTAGCAGAGTCTGTAACCTGAAGCGTATGTAACCTGAAGCGTATGTAACCCAAGGTACCACTGTACTGATAGCTTAATTAGCTAAGATTCTTCTTGTCTATTAATATAGCATCATTTCCCCTCTTGTGGAGAGCTGTAGCAGCACAATCTCCAGATCTGATGCTGTTTTGAACAGTTCCCCACCGCTCCACCCCAATACCTGAGAACACCTGCACAACAGAACTAAAACTTGAAGTCTGTCACCATCTGCTCTTGAAAAGCTGATGCACGCCACACTCAGGGGCCAGCAAGCTTTTTCAGCCGTGGGCCGGTCCACCGTTCCTCAGACCGTGTGGTGGACCGGACTATGCTTTGGAAAAAAAATAAATGAACGAATTTCTATGCCCCACAAATAACCCAGAGATGCATTTGAAATCAAAGCACACATTCTACTCATGTGAAAACACCAGGCAGGCCCCACAAATAACCCAGAGATGCATTTTAAATAAAAGCACATGTAAAAACACGCCGATTCCTGGACCGTCCGCGGGCCGGATTGAGATGGCGATTGGGCCGCATCCGGCCCCCAGGCCTTACTTTGCCTACCCCTGGATTATGGGATGCAATTCTCTGCTGCAGGTAGCACACATCACATCTCCAGCTGTGAATGTGCCAAGAAGTGCCCTCCGTTGCCCTATAATGGGGCAATAATAAATAAATAAAGTCTGGCTCAGGCAGCTTTGTGATCCGGGTGGCTCTTTAGCTTGTGGAACTTGACGCTGTCCAGTTTCTCAAAGCGCTTTCCGCAGTGCTCGCAGGTGAAGTTGTACTGGGCCTCCGAGGTGTGTTTCTTCATGTGCCAGTTGAGAGACGCTCGCTGCCGGCACTGGTAACCGCAGATCTCGCACTGGAGAGGCGTCTCCCCTGTGTGCGTCCGGCGGTGGACCTCCAGGTGATTCTTGCGCTTGAAGGATTTCCCGCAGGTCTCGCAGGTGAATTCGCGGACTCCGGAGTGGATGATCATGTGCCTCCGGAGATGGTTGGAGAGGTAGAACTTCTTGCCGCAACCTGGGTGGGGACACACCTTCGTCTTCCCCTTCCGGTGGACGAGGTTAACGTGGTTCTGGAAACTGCTAAGTGCTACGTAGACCTGGGTGCACCCTTCGTACGGGCAGTGGAACATCTCCAGCATGCCGTCCGCGTCCATCACACGGCCCCTTTTGCTCCTCCGCCTCTTCTCGGGCTCCTTTGGAATCTCGTAGATGATGGAGGACATATTGATGCCCTCGGTCTCCTCCTCTGCTTCCAGCCCCACACTCTCAGGGTCTGGTTCTGGGTCACAGGGCGTCCTTATTTCCGCCGGGGGCTGCGGTTCCTCCTTTTTGAGCTCCAAAAGCTCCTCGTTTTCTCGTTTGGTTTCGATGTATTCCACACTCTCCATGCTACTGGGCTGTCCGTTCTCAGGCTCCGTCTGAGCGTAGGCCGCCGCCATGCCCTCAATCATGGCGCAGGGCAGCTCCTCTGCGCCCGTGGTGGTGACGTTCAGCTGGATGCCCTCGGCCGTGAGGGCATCATAGCCGGGCCCGGCGATGATGATCACCTGTGAGCCCTGCGCCACACCCTGGACGGGACAGCTGGCCACCACCTCGCTAAGCGTCTCTGGCGTCACGTTGTCAAAGAGAGTCCCGTGGCCCGAACTCATCTGCACCGGCACCGGAACACACACCACAGTTTCCATGGTCTGTGAGCCGCCGAGGGGTGGGCACACGCCAGGCCCCTGCTCTGACGCCAGGTTCTCTATATGGTGCTCAAACGGAATGTGGATGCCGTCCTGAGTAATGAGCCCGCTTGCGCTCTCGCCCTCCTTATTTTCTGTCGGCTGCCGCTGCGTCCGGCCCTCTGACCGCTCTTCAGCCTCCGAACTAGAGCTCTCGTCGGAATTCCCGCAGCTTCCGGCATGGTCGTTCTCGGAGTCGCTGAGCGGCTTGAGAGGCGAGTGCAAGTCCTGGAAATAGCGGTGGCCCGCTTCGCACTGCCACACGGCCGTGGTGTACATCTCAAAGGTGGGGTCCAGCTCGGAGAGGTGGGGCTCATAGGGGCAGCGGTTTTTGTGGTCTTCGTACCAGATGACGACGTTCTTCAGGCAGTTCACGTTCCGACGCCTCCGCTTCTTCCTTTGCGGTTCGTACGGCAGCTGCTCCCAGAGTTTCCCTCGGCGCCCAGCCCGCTGCTCCCGTTCCAGTCCCAGCAAGTACGCGGCCAGCTTGGCGTCGCTCCAGCCGCTGCGCTGCCTCAGGTTCGACCAGGGGCCGTGGGACTCGCCCAGGTAGACGCGCCTCATGTCGTATTTCTTACGAGACTCGAGGCGGCGCTGGGCTCTGTCGGACTCCGTGAGCCGCGGCCTACCCCGGGCCTTGCGGCCACCTCGGGCTTTCCGGGAGCTCCCCTGCGCCGGGTCTCCATCTCTGGCAGCGGCTTCCTCATCTTCCTCTTCCTCTTCCTCCTCAGGTTCCCCGCCGTCCTCGTCGCCCGTGGCCGGGCCGTGCTCAGAGTCGCTCATCCCTTGGCGGTATCTAAGGAGGCCCGTTGTTGTCCTAGTGCAACCGCACTTCTGTAGAGAGAATGGGAAACTTGACTTGAGCAGATGGTTGCAATTTCTTGGGATGGATGAGAATTAAAATTAACTTGCTAGAAAACAAGCCACTTCTTTTCTAAACCTTCACAGGTTCAAATTTCATTTAAAAAAATAAAATTATTAAGGTTTATAGAGAAAAACAGAAAACATATATTCTCCCCCTTTTTTTAACCAAACCAAAAATCTAGACAATAGAAGTGCAAAAAGGGGGTGGAGAAGGAAACGAAAGGAAAGAACTGAAATGGGAATTGATATAAAAATTGGACAAAGTGGTGATCAGGACACACCCCTGTTTTACTCCATTACAGGTGGGTAATAATAATAATAACAATAATAATAATAATTTATTATTTATACCCTGCCCATCTGGCTGGGCTTCCCCAGCCACTCTGGGCGGCTTCCAACAAAATATTAAAATACCACAATACATCAAACATTAAAAGCTTCCCTAAACAGGGCTGCCTTCAGATGTCTTCTAAAAGTCTGGTAGTTGTTATTCTCTTTGACATCTAGTGGGAGGATGTTCCACAGGGCGGGCGCCACCACCGAGAAGGCCCTCTGCCTGGTTCTCTGTAACTTGGCTTCTCGCAGTGAGGGAACCACCAGAATGCCCTTAGCGCTGGACCTCAGTGTCGAGGTAGAACGATGGGGGTGGAGACTTGTTAACCAGCCAGCATTACTGCATCTGACTTTCAAATGTGTATTTTCATAGAGTGTTTGCAGAGTCTTATCAATGTTAGTAGCCTCAAACTCTCCCTATAAGCTGCTTCTGGGAACTGAATCGAAGGCTGAATTAAAGTCAATAAATGCAGCATGCAGGCCTTCTTTAGTTGCTGACTTTTCAGCAATAAATCGAAGCATTGGTCCTCGGTCAGCTGTGAATCGCCCCACTCTGAAACTGGCTTGCTCATCTTTGCGGATGTTTTCTTGTTCTGTCCCGTCTAATAGTTTCTCCTGCAGGCATTTAGTTTGCTGGTTACACTCAGGAGACTGATTGGTCTATAGTTTGCTGGGTCTCGTATTTCACCTTTTATGGTGAATTGGGATTATACCCCAGCCCTAAGGTATATGTCATATGTGGTCAGTACATGTGAATAAAGATGCAAGTATAGGAACCCACCAACCTAATGTTTGCATTCAGCAATTTGGGGAGTACGTTGTCACACCCACGAGCTCTGCCTGGTTTTAATTTAGAGATGTCAGATTTCTCAGGAGGAGACTGGGAGCCACATTGGGAAAATTTTGTGTTAGTCTTAGATGGTGCTTGATAAGCTAGTCCTGACACAACGATAGTACTAAAATATGCTACCCAGGAGTGGTACCTCGGGTTACAGACCCCCATTGTTCAGCCCGGACACTGAGATCCAGCGCCGAGGGCCTTCTGGCGGTTCCCTCATTGCGAGAAGTAAGGTTACAGGGAACCAGGCAGAGGGCCTTCTCAGTGGTGGCACCCGCCCAGTGGAACACCCTCCCATCAGATGTCAAAGAGAAGAACAACTACCAGACTTTTAGAAGACATCTGAAGACAGCCCTCTTTAGGGAAGCTTTTAATGTTTAACAGACCCCTGTATTTTAATACCCTGTTGGAGGCCACCCAGAGTGGCTGGGGAAACCCAGCCAGATGGGCGGGGTATAAATAATAAATTATGATGATGATTATTATTCAGGTTACAGACACTTCAGGTTACAGACTCTGCTAACACATAAATAGTACCTCGGATTAAGAACTTTGCTTCAGGATGAGAACAGAAATCGTGCTCCAGCAGTGCAACGGCAGCAGGAGGCCCCATTAGCTAAAGTGGTGTCTCAGGTTAAGAACAGTTTCAGGTTAAGAACGGACCTCTGGAACGAATTAAGTTCTAAGCTGAGGTACCACTGTATTCCATACCTCTGGTTGCGAACAGGATCCATTCCGGAGCCCCGTTCACAACATGAGCAGAACACAACCCGCGTCTGCGCGGGTTGCGATTCCTCACGTCTGCGCATGTGCGAGCAGCGAAACCCGGAAGTAACCCTTTCTGGTACTTCTGGATCTCTGCGGGACGCAACCTGAAAAGATTTAACCTGAAGCAAATGTAACAAGAGGTATGGCTGTACTTGCTGTCGTTTTTGGCCACACACTCAAACACATGCCAGAAGGTGCCAGAGTCTTTCCATGTGTTTCTCTGTCACACATGCCAGGTCAAGTCCTCCATTCCACGATCAAGTCGTGGATGACAGCTGCCTTGTCAATCATTGACCTGGCATTGCACAGCAGCACCTTCAGGTCATGTGGGTCTCCCTTGTTGATTCCGGTATCCCTCCGGTCAAGACCAGACCCAGAGGCAGGGATGGTCTTCAAACAACGACTAAACCTGCCTCCTCAGTAATGATGTGGTCTGGTCTTAGCATAACTCCTCCTCCTGTCCGTGATCGCTGAGATCGGGTGTTCCAGTGCATCCCCCCTGTGGAACTTGCCCCAGCCATTCTGTAGGTTGGGACCCACTTCCAGGCAGCCCTGACCCCCTCTCCCCTTAAGAACAGAACACAAACCACACAACAAACCAATGAAACAGTAGAAACTAATAATAATATTTTACAATTATACTAAAATTAAACTAATCCCCAGCCCCAGCAGAGCCAAAACTAAACAAAAAAACAAAATTTTAAATGCCACAGATTAATAATAAGAATAATGATGATGTATTATTTCCACCCCGCCCATCTGTCTGGGTTTCCCCAGCCACTCTGGGCAGCTTCCAGCAAAATATCAAAATACAATAATTCATCAAATATTAAAAGCGTCCCTAAAGGGGGCTGCCTTCAGATGTCTTCTAAAAGTTAGGTAGTTGTTTATTTCCTTCACATTTGAAGGGAGGGCATTCCGCAGGGCGGGCGCCACCACCCAGAAGACCCTCTGCCTGGTTCCCTGTAACTTGGCTTCTCACAGCGAGGGAACCGCCAGAAGGCCCTCAATGAACCTCAGTATCCGGGCTGAACGATGGGGGTGGAGATGCTCCTTCATGTCTACTGGGCCAAAGCTGTTTAGGGCTTTAAAGGTCAGCACCAACACTTTGAATTGTGCTCGGAAACGTACTGGGAGCCAATGCAGATCTCTCAGGACCGGTGTTATGTGGTCCCGGCGGCCGCTCCCAGTCACCAGTCTAGCTGCCGCATTCTGGATTAATTGCAGTTTCCAGGTCACCTTCAAAGGTAGCCCCACATAGAGCACATTGCAGTAGTCCAAGCGGGAGATAACCAGAGCATGCACTACTCTGGCAAGACAGCCTGCGGGCAGGGAGGGTCTCATCCTACGTACCAGATGGAGCTGGTAGACAGCTGCCCTGGACACAGAACTGACCTGCGCCTCCATGGACAGCCGTGAGTCCAGAATGACTCCCAGGCTGCACACCTGGTCCTTCAAGGGCACAGTTACCCCATTCAGGACCAGGGAGTCCTCCACACCCGCCTGCCCCCTGTCCCCCAAAAACAGTACTTCTGTCTTGGCAGGATTCAACCTCAATCCGTTAGCTGCCATCCATCCTGCAGCCGCCTCCAGGGGAATTAGTGGGGATGGGCTTGGGGGCAGTTTAGCTGCTTCTTCCATGCTTTCAGCAAGGTCTGTGTGAACCTGTTTAGCGTTGTGGGTTTTTCCTCGGTTAGTTTGGGAGGAATGGGTATGACGTGGTGGGGGTATTTTCAACTGTGTCTCTCTCCAGGTGTACCCATTGTTTCGACTCGTCTTCTAGGATATATGGAATTATGTGGCACTCCCAGGCAGCCCTGACCCTTGCCTCTTAAGAACAGAATGCAAACTATACAATAAACCAATAAAACAGTAGAAATGTTTTTTTTTAAAAACCCAAAACCTACATTTATACTAAAATCAGGGACGTGGGTGGCGCTGTGGGTTAAACCACCGATCAGAAGGTCAGCGGTTCGAATCCCCACGACAGGCTGAGCTCCTGTTGCTCGGTCCCTGCTCCTGCCAACCTAGCAGTTCGAAAGCATGTCAAAGTGCAAGTAGATAAATAGGTACCGCTCCAGTGGGAAGGTAAACGGCGTTTCCGTGCACTGCTCTGGTTCGCCAGAAGCGGCTTAGTCCTGCTGGCCACATGACCCGGAAGCTGTACGCCGGCTCCCTCGGCCAGTAAAGCGAGATGAGCGCCGCAACCCCAGAGTCGGTCACGACTGGACCTAATGGCCAGGGGTCCCTTTACCCTTGGATTTTAAAAGGTGTTCCAAGAGCACGACTGACACATCTAGACTCTAAGCCCAACAGAAAACAGACACAAAAGTGCTATAAATATGCTAGGGATTTGAGAGCAGCCATACATGCCTCGATGGACTTGCTGTCCAACCCACAGTGGGAAGTTTCCTATGTTTGAAGAATGACTCTACTAAGTGCCAAGATAAATCTCCAGACTTACTTGGGTGCACAAAATCTACTTAACCTACAACAAAATACTAGCTTCCTGGGGCCAGGCAGAGGAGCATTGATTCAGCTCCATCCATTCTCCATTCGCTCGCCAGCGTTGCAAATCTTTGCCATTTACGGTGACCAGGCTTAAACAAGAAGCTAATACAAAACCCCTTTAGCAACGTCCAGAAAACAAATTGAGGGGGGATTCCCCATGCTTGCAGGGCAGGCGGGCGTGTGAGGACCCCCTTCCTGCGTATTTTCTGCGTCTTGGGCCTCCTGTTAATAGCACAAGAGCAAGGGGAGGAGGGGAATAATAATAATAATAATTTTTTATTTATACCCCGCCCTTCCCGGTTCAAAAACCAGGCTCAGGGCAGCTAACCACCAATTTAAAACCCTTAATTATAAAAGCAGCATAAAATAGAGTATAAAAACATGGATAACAATAAAATTCAAAAGAAATTGGAAGCCTTGCAGTAGGGATAAAACAAGTGTTCCGGCAACTCTGGAGTTTGCAACTGAAGCTAGAAACTGGACAGAGAGAGGGGGGGGGTAGCCGAACCACAGCAATATTCCGAAGGCCCCTGAAAACTGTCTCCCTGACTGGGAGAGGAGAAAATCTTGCTTTTCCTATTCCTGATCTGAGCATCTTTCTCCTCCCCAGCCCGGAAGCGAAGCCTTGCAAAGGATGCTCTGGAGGCAGGGATGCTGCTGCTGCAGCTTGCATGCATGAACCCCAAGGGAGGGCAAGGTCCGAGATACCTTTCAGCGCCTGGTGCATTCCTCCGATGCCACTATAGAGCTCCAGAACATGCAGGGAATCCATTCTCCTCTTCCCCAGCAGAAAGTGCAACCACAGCTGGTGCAGCTGGCTCGTCCGCGCCCGCAGCTGCAAGCAGCAAGCACCTTCCGTTCCGCAGCTCTTTGGTTCCCCCTTTCCTGCCCAGCAACCGTTTCTCTCCCCACCCCCCAACTAGCCTCCCTCACTTTTCCCACGCCTCTAGGATGACTCCAGGAAAAAGTCGACCTGCAGACTTCAGCCTCTGCCCGCCCTGATTTGCATCTACCCAAAAATAAATATTGCAATTTTATTTTATTTTTATTTTGGAGTGTGCAATTTTCCCCCTCCTTCAGGGCGTTAGGAGAATTGCACCCCAGCCTACATGCACATGAGGGGTGCATGTAAATAAACGCTCCCCGTGTGATCGTACCTCAAAGCCAAGCACTGCCGGGGGGGGGGGGAGGAAAAAGACCCCCTTTCTTTGAGCTGATTGGGTCATGAAAATCCTTGAAGGCTCAGCAGTGCCCCCTACTGTGTTCCCGAGGCAATCTGGCTGAAGCGTCTAGCTCTGCAAACTGGGTAGGTTGTTATTCCAGGGTGCAAATGAGCAAAAAGGCAGGTTTAGAAAGGGAAACGTCCCAACTTTCCCCCCACTAAAATAACCAGAAAATAAAAAAGGGAAAGTTCGTGCAGCGACAGGAGTTTATTTAACTCCTACATTTCTGGGAACGGAGGTGGTGATCTCTTTTCCCACGCAAATCCCAGGGATTTCACAATCTCTCGTTGCCACATTGTAGATAGAGAAAGACAATGGTTACTGATCAAGATGTATCTTTGCAAATTGTAAGACTGTATCTGTGAATAAAATCTTTGTTAAAGTTGCTCAGCATGCGAAAGCAAACACTCCCCTGAATAATCCCATTTCCTTGCTAAAAGAAGCACATGATATATTTTCTGGATGAGTTGCGGTTTCTTTGAAAATAGGTTTAAAAGACCAAATCCATTTTGGTTATTTATCTCCAAGGACATCAGCCAAGTTACATTCTGAGTACTTTTGCTGGTGGCTGCAGAGAAGCAGGTGGATATAATCTTATAGGCCATAAATTAACTGTCATGGCTTCCATAACCTGCTTTAGAATTCCAGATTTTGCAGATGTGCTTGTGTGTCAGACCTACGTTAAATTCACAAATTAAACAGTAAGAGCTGTTTGACAGTGGAATTTGCTGCCAAGGAGTGTGGTGGAGTCTCCTTCTTTGGAGGTCTTTAAGCAGAGGCTTGACAACCATATGTCAGGAGTGCTCTGGTGGTGTTTCCTGCTTGGCAGGGGGTTGGACTCGATGGTCCTTGTGGTCTCTTCCAACTCTAGGATTCTATGATTCTATGATTCTAAACATCTCTGAGCATCAGGCACATGGGAATGCTTTTCCCGCATCCTGTAAAATTCAGTGTGAACCCCATGTTACAGCAAGAAGCAAGACCTGGCACTGTAAATTTATTTTTCTCAATATGTCCCATACTTTGGCAATGAAAGCCTACACTTCTCCCTGTACAATATAATAGAAGCCTGCCCTTTCAAAAAATAAATAAATTATGGTATTCAGTACAAACGCTAAACTAAAAAGATACGTACAACAACAAACCATAATAACACTTTTGTTGTTGTTTAGTCGTTTAGTCGTGTCCGACTCTTCATGACCCCCTGGACCAGAGCACGCCAGGCCCTCCTGTCTTCCACTGCCTCTTGCAGTTTGGTCAAACTCATGCTGGTAGCTTCGAGAACACTATCCACCCATCTTGTTCTCTGTCGTACCCTTCTCCTTGTGCCCTCCATCTTTCCCAACATCAGGGTCTTTTCCAGGGAGTCTTCTCTTCTCATGAGGTGGCCAAAGTCTTGGAGCCTCAGCTTCAGGATCTGTCCTTCCAGTGAGCGCTCAGGGCTGATTTCCTTAAGAATGGATCAGTTTGATCTTCTTGCAGTCCATGGGACTCTCAAGAGTCTCCTCCAGCACCAGAATTCAAAAGCATCCATTCTTCAGCGATCAGCCTTCTTTATGGTCCAGCTCTCACTTCCATACATCACTACTGGGAAAACCATAGCTTTAACTATACAGACCTTTGTCAGCAAGGTGATGTCTCTGCTTTTTAAGATGTTGTCTAGGTTTGTCACTGCTTTTCTCCCAAGAAGCTTTTCTCCCCTTCATGGATCTCTGCCTTGCCGTGGCGAAGGGGCTTGAATAACTCAGAGAAGCTATGAGCTATGCTGTGCAGGGCCACCCAAGACGGACAGGTCATAGTGTAGAGTTTTGACCAAACGTGATTCACCTGGAGCAGGAACCAGCAAGCCACTCCAGTATCCCTGCCAAGAAACCTCCATGGACAATGGCAACAGGCATTTTCATGCTTGGGGTCCACACCAAGTTGTCGGGGTGCAGTGCCGAATGGGTGGAGTGGGTCAGTAGAGTTGAGGAGCTGCCTGTCCTTGGCAATGCCACCACACCTCAGAGGCCCAGCATTGTCCCAAGTGGGGGAACATGAGGGGTGCACAGGGTGGTGCCAGCCTTCTAGGTATTCGGCTCCCTTCCAGTCGCGAGTGACCGCAAGGCTCCACAGGCAACAGAACCGCCTTAGACAGAGTCCTTGGAGTTGCGGTTTCCGGGGTTCAGGGGTCATGAGGAGGCACTGGAACCCGAAGATCAGGTTCTCGGAGGGATGGTTTGAGTCCGTGTACACGTGAGTGGCCCCTCCTGCCTCGATCTCGATCCAATTTGGGCCCCTTGAGACCTCCCCGTTGCTGTAAAGAAGATAAGTCCCATTATAGCACTTCAACCGATAGTAGGGGTGATCAAGGGTGAGGGCAGCTGACCCTATGCGTTGCAGGTTCCTGTCTCGAATAAAAAGTTCCCAGTATTCGTTATCAGTGAGTCGGGGTACCAGCGAATGGCGTAGCAGGGTCCGAGATTCTGGAAGGCAGAAGTCAAAGTCCCCCATTCAGTCGGGGTTGGACTTTCCTCCGGTCTCGACTCTGTGGTAATCCAAGAAGGGGTAGTCCGTTTGTAATCCGGTGCAATGGTTCGGCAGGAAAGCTGAGATCTCGGTCAGGGTGGTGAGGACAAGAAAGGTGTGGGTCAAGTCCATGGTCAGTGATCGTGAGTGGTGAGCATAGAAGTCAATGGGCTGTCAGACGGAGTGTCAGACAAACTGTCAAACACAGTGCCAGGGAAGCGGGGAAGGATGCAGTCTATGGAGCTGTCAAACGAGCTGTCAAGCGAGCTGTTAAGCAAGCTGTCAGGCGAGCTGTCAAACGAACTGTCAAGCGAGCTGTCTAAATGAGCTGTCAAAACGGGCTGTCAAACGAGCTGTCAAACCCGTTTAAAGCGTAATTTGATGGCGTCGGTGTCTGGGACGACTTCAGAAATCCAATTGGGTGAAGTGGCGTCTGGTCCGGTCTGTTGGGCCCGATTCTGGCCCCGATCTGGTCCGGTCTGTTGAGCCTGATTTTGGCCTCGATCTGGTCTGGTCTGTTGAGCCCGATCTTGGCCCCGATCTGGTCCGGTCTGTTGAGCCCGATCTTGGCCCCGATCTGGTCCGGTCTGTTCTTCGTCGTCGTCAATGTAGGAGGTCGGCGAGGGAGGTGGAGTTTCGTAGGTGTAATCCTCTCCGAGGCTCTCTTGTGTCTCTTGGGATGGCGGTGCCGCCTTGCACCTCGTGTGGTGTAGCCACGCGTTTTTCTCTCCTACCTTCACAGCGGTTGGGGAGGTCAGAAGTACTTGGTAGGGACCTTCCCAGGCGGGCTGGAGGGGTAACTTCTGATAAACCTTGACCAGGATCCAGTCACCTGGATGGAAAGAGTGGGCTTGGACGTCAATCGGCAGGTTCTGTCCTTCAACAGCCGCGTACTGGTGGAGGCGCTGCAACTGTTTCTGGAGCTGAATGATATAATTAGTAAGTTCTGCCTCTCCCACCTCAAGTTCTGAGAGGGGAAATAAGGTGTTATCAACGGGAGGGGGTCTCCCGAATAAGAGTTCAAACGGGGAGAGTTTCAAAGGTCCGGTTGGGGCACTCCGTATGTTATGAAGGACCAGTGGGAGCGCATTTACCCATTTCAGTCCAGTGAGCCTGCAAAGTTTTCCTAGTTGTATTTTTATCTCTTGGTTCATACGTTCCACTTGGCCGGAGGATTGTGGATGGTATGGCGTATGGAGGTCCCACTTTATTTGGAGGGCCCTAGTCACTTGTTGTACTACGTCGGCAGTGAAATACATTCCCCTGTCACTGTCCAAGCGGCGAGGCACTCCGTATCGGGGAATTATGTCCTGCAGGAGGGCTCTCGTAACTACTGACGCGGTGGCTTTTCGACAGGGGAATCCCTCCACCCAGGAGGAGAATTGGTCTACTATGATTAGGGCATGTTTGAAGCCCTGACATTGGGGCAAATCGATAAAGTCCAATTGTAGACTTTCAAAGGGGACAAAAGCCCATGGTCTAGCCCCTGGTGGTTTTCTGGGCTCACGCTTGGGGTTGAAGTTGTGGCAGGTGATACAGTTCTTTGAGGCTGCTGTGGCTGCAGCTGCTATCCCTGGAGCATACCAGGACCTCTTAACATGCTCTATCAACCTCTCCTTTCCCCAATGTGTTTGTTGGTGAAGGATCCTCACCAATTTTGGAATCCAGGCTTTGGGCAGGACGAACCTGCCGTCAGGGAGGATCCAGATACCATTTTGTTCTTTAGCCCCAACGGACTCCCACATAGTTCTTTCCTTCTCTGAGGCTGATTTGTATATTTGGGTAGGGTCTATGTCGGCAGGAAACTGTAGAGCTTGGAATTTGGATATATTGCCTGGAGGGCGTATTGCGGCCATCTGGGCTGCTTTATCAGCCCGCCTGTTTCCCCTGGAGACTGAATCTCTCCCTTTTGTGTGCGCCTTGCAATGGACGACTGCTATTGCACTAGGCAAATGGATGGCTGTTAGGAGTCTCTCCACTAGAGCGGCATGTGAAATCTGGGAGCCGGCTGCAGTTAAGAAACCCCTTTGGAGCCAAATTTGGCCGGTGGTGTGTACCAGCCCAAAGCAGTATTTGCTGTCTGTATAGATGGTGGTCCGTTTACCTTCGCTAATTTCACAAGCGCGTATGAGTGCAATTAACTCCGCGGCTTGGGCACTATACTGTGGGTTAATTGGGTTTGATTCTAAAACTTCAAAATCAGAGACCACGGCATATCCAGTCTTTCTTTCACCTTCGATTACTTTACAGCTGCCGTCAGTATAAAGTATCAGGTCTGGGTTTTCTAAGGGGAGGTGGTCTAGATCCTCCCGGGGCTTTTCAGCTTGGCGAATTATGGTGGCGCAGTCGTGACGTGGGGTGCCATCATCAGGAAGGGGCAACAAGGTAGCTGGGTTGAGGGAATTGACCCGTTTAATGGTGACGTTGGATGGAGTTAGCAGAAGGGCTTTGTATCGGTTTAAGCGAGAGTTTGAGAAGTGGTGGCAGCCTCTCAGGGTTAAGAGGGTAGAGACAGAATGGGGAACATGGATGGTGATTTCATGTCCCAAGACTGTTTCCTGAGCCTTCTCGAGGAGGATTGCGGTAGCGGCAATAGCTCTTAGGCAACTTACTGCTCCCTTTTCGGTGTTGTCTAGTTGTAAACTGTAATAGGCTACTGGCCTTTCTTGATCTCAGAAGGGTTGAGTTAAAACGCCCGAGGCTACCCCCATTTGTTCATGGATGAACAGGTTAAAGGGGATCCGGTAATCTGGCAGGCCCAAGGCGGGGGCAGATCTTAATTCTCGTTTTAAACGTTCAAAAGATTTATAGGCTTCCTCTTCCCAAACTAGTGTATCCGGGTGGTCTTGGCGGGTCATAGCGGATAAAGGTTTTGTTATTTCACTATACCCAGCAATCCAAGCTCGGTAGAAGCCGGCCATTCCGAGGAAGCCGGGTAATTGTTGTTTCGTCTTGGGGAGGGGAATTTTGGTGACAGCTTCGATTCTGTCAGTTGCTAGGCTTCGGGTACCCACTCCTAGGATGTGCCCGAGGTACTTTACTTCCTGCTTACAATACTGCAACTTTTTGGGGGACACTTTGTGTCCTTTGCGTGCTAGCTCTGAAAGGAGGTGTTTGGTGTCGATTTTGCATGCCTCCTCACTGGTAGAACATAAGAGCAGGTCATCTACATAGAGCAAGAGGGCGGAGATAGCAGGCAGGTGTATATCTTGTAAATCTTGATGTAATATCGCAGAAAATATTGCGGGTGATTCCACGTAACCCTGGGGCAGCCTGGTCCAGGTTAATTGGCTGGGTCCCCAGGTGAATGCAAAAAGGAACTGGCTGGCGGGGTCTAAGGGTATACTAAAGAAGGTGGAGCATAAGTCTGCAGCAGTGTACCACGTTGTTCCAGCCGGGATGGTGTTTAGAAGAGAGTTTGGGTTGCCCACCACTGGGTGGCGGGGTATTACGAATTGGTTCACCAGTCTCAGATCTTGGACGAAACGATACCGGACTGGGGCTCCTTCCGCTGAAGGTTTCTTTACGGGGAGAACTGGGGTGTTACAGGGTGACACACAGGGAACCAGGATTCCCTTCTCAAGGAAGTCCTCTATTATAGGTGTTAGTCCTTCAATGGCTTCCTTGGGTAGAGGGTACTGTTTGGTGCAGGGAAAGGGTAGATCGGTTCTATAAGTGATTTTTACTGGAGTGGCTGATATTAAGAGTCCTACGGAGGTTGATTCTGTACCCCATAATGAAGGGGGTAGTTCATTCTCTAACTCAGGAGGGAGTTCGGGAAATTGCCGGTCTGATTTTGCTTCTTGTATCATGCCCTGGAATGCGAGGACAGAATCTTCAGGCATGTACAAATAGATGCCATCCCCGGAACATTTTATTGTGGCCTTTAGCTTACAGAGGAGATCCCTGCCGAGGAGGTTTACGGGGCTGCTGGTTAGGAGGAAAGTATGTTCCGCCACTAGGGGCCCGAGAGTGACTTTACCTGGTTGTGAGAGTGGGCAAGTGTGGGGTATCCCATCCAATCCCATGACTTTTCTGGTTTCCGTCCCTGGTTGCAGGTGGCTGTCGGTTAAGGTGGAGTATGTGGCTCCTGTGTCTAATAAACATTGATAGGGATGGCCGTCGATCTAGAGAGCGCAAACAGGGTCTTCTGGTGATAATGCCAGGACGGGGCAAATGGCTTGGGTTGGGTTGGGATCCCCTTCTAGTTGTCAATATGTCTCTTGATCGTCAGGGGGTGGTTGATTTGGCGGGTGTAGAGGAGGAACGGTGGCGTTAGTCCAAGGGTGAGTGGGTGGGTTTATGGCGGGCATTTGAGTGTTTGGACCTGGTTGGGATTGTTGATTCTGGGGTAGGGAATTAGGGGTTCCTTGCGAACTGTAGGGCACAGAGGGTACTTGCGGAACATAGGGTGTAGGTGGCTGGTTCCCATATCCCTGGGTCATGTTGGGATGTGATGGGAAGGGAAAATAGTTGGTTTTGTCATATGAGGGTTTAAATCCTTGTCCCCCGTAGGGAGCTGTATTAAGGTAGGGACAGAACTTTTTTATGTGTCACTCTTCTTGGCAGTGGAAGCATCCTGTAGTGGTGGGTCCCCACTGCCTGTATGGGTTGGGGGGTCCTCCTCCCCGGACCCCTCTTCCTTGGGGAAAGCCTCTGCCGCGGATGGAGCTAGGTTCCATGCTCAGGGCTAAGATCTGTTCAGTTTCAGGCTTAGTCTCTCTTCGCTTCCTCTCAACTCGGGAATTGTAAACTGATTTGGCTATAGATAGGATTTCGCTAATACTCTTCCCGTCATATCCTATTTGGAGGTTTAACGCTTTTATGATATCTGGGCAGGCTTGGTCTTTAAAGAAGCCCTTGATGATAACCTCACGCTGGGAGTTATCCGGGTCTATCCCTCCCCATGTTTTGATAGCTGATACCAGCCTGGTGTAATAGTCAGATGGGTGCTCGTTTGGTCCTTGCAGTACTGTTTGGACCTTAGTCCAATTGACGGTACGCTGTCCAGCAGCTTTTATGCCGTCCAAAATTGCCTTCTTAAATAAATTTAAGCACCAGGTCCCATTTGTGGTATTATAGTCCCAGGTTGGTTCGATACGTAGGCATTGAGCCGAGAGAGCCTGTAAGCCTTCGGGACGTCCTCTCTGATAGTCCGGGAGGTCTATTGCCTCTCCAGCTTTGGCCAGGATGTCCGCCTTTTCAGCTTCGTTAAAGAGGGCGTTCCAAAGGACGTGGACATCTGGCCAGGTGGGGTTGTGAGTGGAAAAAATGGCGCTGACTTGACGGTGGCATTTATCCGGATCGTCCCTTAGGGAAGGCATCTGGTTTGCCCAGGTTACTAGGTCAGCCGTGTAAAAGGGTTGGTGCGTGTATACCATTCGGGGGGGGGGGTCCGTCGGGTTGAAGGGGTGGAATCGGCAGGGCCCTTAGAGGCATCTGGACTGCCGTAACACTCATTCGGCTAGAAGTCCCCGGTGTTTCTATGGGTCTTTCTGCAGGAGTGGAAGTCTTCTGAGGTAGTGTTTTTCTTTGCTTTGGCTTGCAATCTTGTAAATCTCTTATTCTGCCCCCCCCCCCCCGTGCTCCTTCTTCCCCTGTCTCCTCACCGCTATCCGAGTTGTCGTTAGGGGCGGGTGGTGTCGATTTGACACTTTTATGAGTTCACGGGTTTCGGTTCCATTGTTCTCCCAGCGGGGAGCCGTCAGCAGCTTGTCAAGAGGTTAAATGAGGCGTGCAGGGCTAGCTGAGCTAGCTCTGCAAGGACGAATGCATAGTTCTGATTGGGTAGAACGCAGCCATTGAAAGCAATGGGGAATTTCAGCTTTGTACGGTCTACCAATGATAAAGATAGGGCGAGGAAAGGCATAGGAATTTGGGCTTATTTTGCCCGTAATAGCGGATTGGTACAGGAAAGGACACTTTATTTATGGGGCTTGGGGCATAGTGTGGTGCTTAGGTAACAGTGTGGGGCTGAAAGGGTCCTCGGGGGTTGGGTTCCCTTGAGGTAATCGCCTCGGACCCTCCGGTGTCCGGCGGGAGGGTGAAGGAAGACATGCCCCCCCCTTTCCGTATCATTACACAGTTGTATAAATCCGCAAACTATTTAGCTGATTATTATCAATAAAAAGTTTCTGAATGTTTATTCAAAACCAGCCAAGGAGTCCAGTTCGCTTTGTTGTGTCTTCAAATACTTTGTAAAAGGTTCCCATTCATCTTTAAAGTCACAGTTATCCTTGTCCCGTAACTTATATGTCAGTTTTGCCAGCTCTGCATAGTCCATCAATTTTTCTTGCATGATTCTTTAGTTGGGGTTTCTTCAGTCTTCCATCCTTGTGCTATTAGGACTCTCGCAGCTGTTTTCGCATACATGAAGATGTTTTTCAGCTTTTTTGGCAGGTCTTTCCCTACAATTCCTCATAAAAATGCTTCAGGCTTTTTAACAAATGTTAAATGGAACATTTTCTTCAATTCATTGTATATCATTTCCCAAAATTGTTTAATTGCCTTACAATCCCGCCACATATGATAAACTGTTCCGAATCTTTTCGTTCATTCTCCGTATCCTATTTATTTTCCTATTGCCTCTTTAATTATTTTTTCCCTTTCTTTTTTCTTCTTCTTCCTTTTCTTCTCCCTGAGCTTGCCTTAGGACACATGTGTTCCGGTTTGACAGGTGTACCACCCCAGTCAAAACTCCCCACCTGTCGCTGTCCCTGGAGCGGGTCGCACCCAGCACACACTGGGCGCTTGCAGCCAGAAACGAGAGCCCCTCACCAGTTAAGTGAAAAAACGATCAGAGTAGTGGTCTTTCACCAGCGGGCCTCCCACTTACTCTCTCATGTCTCTTCACAGGGCCAGACTAGAGTGAAACTCACCAGGGTCTTCTTTCCCCACTGAATCTGTGGGAATGTTTAGGGATGCAGGGGAGGATATATTGTCTAAGATATCCTAACCCAACTTGTCTTTACAAGTTCAACCAAATCAGCAGAGTTAACATTCCCCTTTTCTTAAACACATGCACAGTAGATAGCTTGCTCAGACTCGTTAGAGTCTCTTATAAATATTTCCTGGTATTTTCCCCGTTTAATCCCCCCTAAAATAAGACGCTTAATAAGACTTATAGAATAGAATCATAGAATCATAGAGTTGGAAGAGACCACAAGGGCCATCGAGTCCAACCCCCTGCCAAGCAGGAAACACCATCAGAGCACTCCTGACATATGGTTGTCAAGCCTCTGCTTAAAGACCTCCAAAGAAGGAGACTCCACCACACTCCTTGGCAGCAAATTCCACTGTCAAACAGCTCTTACTGTCAGGAAGTTCTTCCTAATGTTTAGGTGGAATCTTCTTTCTTGTAGTTTGGATCCATTGCTCTGTGTCCGCTTCTCTGGAGCAGCGGAAAACAACCTTTCTCCCTCCTCTATGTGACATCCTTTTATATAGTTGAACATGGCTATCATATCACCCCTTAACCTCCTCTTCTCCAGGCCAAACATGCCCAGCTCCCTTAGCCGTTCCTCATAAGGCATCGTTTCCAGGCCTTAGAAGGTTAGAACATTGGGTCACCCTGCTTCACCCCACACCTGGGGTGAAATTCCTGGGAGGTCGCGCCACCGCATGAAAGTACGGTGGTACTGTGGACATCACTTATGTAGTGTGTCATCGGGTCAGGGATCCCCATCATTTGAAGGGTTTCCTTGATGGTATTATGGGCCACAGAGTCGAATGCTTTCGCCACATCCAGGGAGGCCATATACAACGGTTTAGACCAGTGTTCCCCAACCTTGGGCCTCCAGCTGTTTTTGGACTACAATTCCCATTATCCCTGACCACTGGTCTTGCTAGCGAGGGGTGATGGGAGTTGTAGTCCAAAAACAGCTGGAGGCCCAAGGTTGGGGAACACTGGTTTAGACCATTGCTTATGATACCGAAGTACGATATCCAGGAGGAAGATGTTTTCGAAACACTCATCAAACTGCTGGAAGGCCCATTGTCTTGTGTCTAGATTGAGACATCCCTAGTCAATCGCGCAGCCAGGACCTTATGGAAGACTCTAGTCAATACCGGGAAGACAGTTATTGGGCGGAAGTCTTCCATATATATATATTTTATCAATAATTTTTTATTATTTTTCTCAACACAGTTTTATACAACACATCAAACCACATATATACTTTTAGCTCTGCTGAGCTTGTGACTTCCCTCCTTTTCTTCAACAGGTATCCCTTATTCTTTTAAATCAGACTAAACCTCTTATCTATTACATTGTAGGAGTGATTTCAATCCTGCCAGGATAACAATTATCCTTTAATTTTGTATTTTTTAAATTTTTTTTATTTATACCCCGCCCATCTGGCTGGGCCTCCCCAGCCACTCTGGGCGGCTTCCATAGAAACCAAAAATACACTAAAATATCACACATTAAAAACTTCCCTGAACAGGGCTGCCTTAAGATGTCTTCTGAATGTCAGGCAGTTGTTTATCGCTTTGACATCTGCTGGAAGGGCGTTCCACAGGGCGGGCGCCACTACCGAGAAGGCCCTCTGCCTGGTTCACTGTAACTTTGCTTCTCGCAGTGAGGGAACCGCCAGAAGGCTCTCGGTGCTGGACCTCAGTGTCCGGGTAGAGCGATGGGGGTGGAGACACTCCTTCAGGTATACTGGACCGAGGCTGCTTAGGGCTTTAGAGGTCAGCACCAACACTTTGAATTGTGCTCGGAAACGTACTGGGAGCCAATGTAGGTCTTTCAAGACCGGTGTTATATGGTCTCGGCGGCCGCCCCCAGTCACCTTTCAGTACACAGTAAATTTACTCCAACTTTCTATTAATCTCTGATCGTCCTGATCTCAAATCCTGCCGGTCAGCTTGGTTAACTCCGCATAGTTCATCATTTTCGTCTGCCACTCTGCAATGGTAGGAATATCTTGTAATTTCCAATTTTGGGCCAGCATGTTTCTTGCCGCTGCTGTGGCATACATAATCAGTCTTTGGTCTGATTTCTTCATCCCTTTCCCCATCAAACCCAGCAAGAAGGCTTCTGTTTTTTGGGGGGAAAGGTATATTTAAATAGTTTCTTAAGTTCATTCTAAATCATCTCACCAAAATCCTTAACTTTATCGCAAATCCACCACATATGGTAAAAGTCTCCATCAGCCTCCTTGCATTTCCAACATTTTTTAATCCCTCATCCTATACATTTTTGCCAACTTTACATGTGTTAGATGCCTCCTATAAATCATCTCCACCAAATTTTCATTTAAGGCCGTACATGCAGTACATTTTATACTTACATTCCATAATTTACACCAAGCATCCAATTCAATATTGTGCCCAAAATCTATTGCCCATTTTATCATTGCTTCTTTCACTTCTTCATCTTTTGTAAACCGTTCTAAGAACAAATCGTACATCTTGGGTAATGTTTTACCTCTGCCTTCTATTAAATCTAGTTGAAATCTTGATTTTTTTTTTAATCTTCCAACCCGGTTTTCCTTTTATCACCATTCAATATATCATTCACCTGATGGTATTGCAACCAACCTGTAAACAAAGCTTCAATATGGTCATATGGCGGAAGTCTCCCAGATCTTGGGCATTTTCTTTCTTTCTAAATAATTTTTATTGAGTGATTTTTGTTGGCTTTTCGCAGTGTAGTAACGCTGCAGAGAGCTTGCTGGGGAGAGCTTGCATTAAAAAGAAAAGGGACTCAAAAATAACTTAAACAAGGTTTTAATAAGAAAAACAAAAACTCCTTATACACTATATACATCTACAAACAAACACAACCCAGCCACCAACCCATCCCCCAGGGTAATGGCAGAGCTAGGTGCTGCTCCTTATATACTGCAGCCAATTCCCAACACAGCTTAATCAATGCAACTCAGCAGCACCTGCTATGCCTCACAGCTGCAAGGCTGGATCTCATTAGTTTACTCTGGCCCTTGCTCTGGCCCCTTAAAGGTATACACATTGGGTGAAACAATGATGAACCTTTAGATTTAAAGAAACAGTTCAACAATTTTATGTTACAAAAAAACAATGCAACCATACTACCACTAAATATAATTAAGAAATAAAGATTACATACATCAATATTTAGTTTGTTTAGTTTGTTATTTGTTATTTACTGTCTTATTTCCTCCCAAACATTCCATACAAAACACACACATGTGCAGACACCCACACAAAACGATAATAATGAAAGTAAATGTTGGGTTGAAATAAACGACAGACGAGTGACAAGTGTCACACAGGAGGCATCTCCCGAGCATGTCTCAGAGAGTCCCTTTTATTGAATATTACAGCATTGCCACGTATGTGCTTGTTGCTGATTGGTTAACACAAAGACAATGCAAGGGTTGCATATAAGCATTAATCATCAATAGATTAAAGGTTGGGAAAGGAACACAGAGTTGGACAGGTATGAAAACCTCCCTATTGATTGATATAGAAAACTTAAAAGGGCATAACCATCGCATTCATAGATATGGTCAACCATGCATAAAGAACAGGTCAGGGTACGATGTTTCAGGAACTCAATATGAACTGAACATTCTAGGCAGAAGCAAAACTTCCCATCATAAATATTTTTCCCCTTTTATCTTCCAAAATATTTTCTTCAACTTTGACTTCCTGTCAAGTCCCTTTGCATATCTTTTATCTTACAATCGAATGTACATGAAACAATAAACCTTTCTATATAAATTTTCCAATACATTCTGAAAACATAATAAATCCTTAATTGTCGTCCACCTCCTTTTAGTTCCTTTATCACTCGAATACTAGCACGGAGTCAAAACTGTTATTATATTTTTGAACATATCTTCTATAACCACCCCATTTTTCTGCAAATTTTTGCTTTGAGTTTCCTCTGAGTTTACTAGTCAGTTGAGCCGTCTCCACCAATTCCTGTAATTTGATTTGCCAATCTGTTATTTTTGGAGCCTCGTGATCTTTCCATCCCTTGGCCACAAGTATACGAGCCGCTGCGGTTGCATACAAAAATACCTCTCTTAGATTTTTTGGGATCTCTTTATCTAAAATACTTAATAGAAATGCCTCCAGTTTTTTAGTAAAAGTTATCCCCATCATCTTTTTTAAATTCATTGTATATTTCCCCCCAAAAAATCTTAATCTTTCCACACGTCCACCACATGTGGATCATGTCACCGTTATTTCCTCCACGTCTCCAACAAGCATTCGCCAAATTTTTATACATTCTTGATAATCTGGAAGGAGTGAGGTACCACCTATGAGCCGTTTTCATTATGCTCTCTCTTATATTATATTATATTATGTATAATATAAGAGGGCATGTTCTATCTTGGGGATCAGAGTTGTTCGAGCCCCCAGCAAAGACTGGGGGCATTTCCTGCATACCATTATCAGGTTGAAGAGCCTCTCTACCCACCTTGGAAGAATGGCAGATGAAGGTGATGGTCTATATGGAATTGGCGGAAATGACCGGCAGAATCCGAAACCAGGGAGAAGAGTTGGTGGAAGAAGATTGGAAGAAATTTAAAGACTACCTACAGAAATATTATAAAATTAATAAATGTTAGAATGATGAGGTTAAGGGGTTTTTAGTAACAACGGTATGAAGGAATAGGGAGAAATGGAATGTTAACAGATGAAAAGCTAAAGGTATAACATATTAAGATTTGGATAAGGATAAGGCAGTGGGAAAGGATTTGCTGAATAAATAATTGAAGTGGAATACAAATAGGGGAGGTATGGGGAGGTCCGGGAAGTAAGCAAAGGCAAGATATATCATGAAAATTGAATTGTTTTTAATTGTTTTTCTTTATTATTTTTGTATTTTTCTTTTTTTTAATGTGAAAATATTAATAAAATATTATATAAAAAAAAGAAGAGCCTCTCCAGCACACCCAGAGGCAGCTTCTTCACCTGTTCCACAGTCATTCTGTCTGGTCCTGGCGCTGTTGAGGCCGATGGTAAGGCTCTCTTAATCTCAGCAGCCGTCATGGGTTCCCATAGCGATGTTACTACATCCCTCCTGGGGCCCGGTGAGCAACCCAGAGCCCTGGTCATTAGCTTCTCGCTTAGGGAAATAGGTTCGCACCGTTCTCTTTTTCTTTTTCTTTTTTGAAATTTTGAAATTAATTTTCCAAAAGCATCCATTCTTCGGCGATCAGCCTTCTTGATGGTCCAGCTCTCACTTCCATACATCACTACTGGGAAAACCATAGCTTTAACTATACGGACCTTTGTCGGCAAGGTGATGTCTCTGCTTTTTAAGATGCTGTCTAAGTACTCTTTATTTAACGAGTAGAGAATTATAAGGCAAAACTGATTAACAGGAACCACAATGTCTCCCCCCCCCTATTGGCTAGCTGTCGAAAACTAGCGCTTCTGATTGGTCGGCTGCCGGTAGTATGCAAATACAAAGTTCATTCATCATAACGTACAGAGTTCGTATACATAGGGACAAAGAGACCGGGTTCTCGTTTATTAGAAAAGTGTGTATGTTGTGTTTGTACTATTTTGACAGAAAGCTTTCTGCAATCATTCTGCTCTGCTATGAGAAAGTGGAAAGGGGCAGAAACAGCTCTCAAACAAGTGCCCCCCCATGCCAATTCCACAACAGTTCCAAATTTTTAAATTGAAAAATAAAACAAGTTTCTGTCTGCATAAGGCATTTCTGAATGTTCTCTCTCCTGTGAGGGTATTCGATATATTTATACAACACCGTAAATTTGAAGTCTGGTTTCCCCAAAAGTGCCTTACAAAAAGGGGCTTCTAAAGTCTGTTCTTTAATTCTTGAGATATGCTCTATTATTCTCACTCAGATGCTCCTAGTGGTACACCCTTCATTTGCCTTATTGAATTCACATTTAATTATAAATAGACCACGGTTATTGTGGAGCAGTTAGGAAAAGGTTTGAGGGAAAAGGTTTTCTCTCTTGGGAATTTCAGCCTCTTTAGAATTTAATGAAAGGCCACACACCCTGAAGTCAAAATCAAATCAAATCAAATATCTTTAATATGGTCAATGACCAGCAAGCAATTTATAAAATAAAATATGGCAATATAAGTACTATTGTACTACAGATAACAGTGGAGATATGGCCTAATCACAAAATTGGTACTTATGATTATGACCAGGTTTCGACTTTTAAGGTTTTAAGGATTCAATTCAAATGTCACTAATGTTTATTATCGTTCCTTCGATGTTTGCAATTTGAACTCCGTTGCTGAAGTCATTTAAAGTGCCCGACTGTGATCGGTTTTAGTCGGGAAAGAGGGAGAATATCTGATCTAGTCAATATCTCCTCAGTGTTTTTATTTATGGTAAATCCTATTTTAAGCAGTACTTCACACCCCCAGAACAGAGGCAATGATGGGCCAAAACTTATAAATAAGTGTGCTGGTCCCGAGGGTTAACTGTGCGGCGAGGTCCGAGTCCAGTCCGAGGTCGAGGGTGCAGTATGGAGGCTGTCCATCAAAGCTGAAGCTGGGTCCAAGGCAGGGAGTCAGGTGAGGTCAGGAACTCTGGCAGAAGAGCAGGACAGGGTTCAGGCAGGAACAGGCTGCCAACAATGTTGCTCCCGCAACCTGTGACTGGGGCTGGCTGGCATTTATCTGCCCTGAGGCATAGGGCAGCCCCAATCCTCAGGTGACTCGCCTCTCCTGGCCTGGAGGCAAGCACTCCTCCTGCGGGAACTTAGTTACCTCCGCCTCTCTGCCCTGAGCCTCTGCAGCTCAGGAGAGGCTGGAGGGTTACCGGACCCAGAGGCAACCTCAGCTTCCCCTGACGGGGCTGAGAGTGGAGCACCTGCAGGCAATGGGTCCTCCATCACCTCAGGAGCCAGAGCAGACTCAGCTGGTGCCTGCACCTGAGGATCCGGCACAGGTGAGGGCCCTTCAGGCTCAAGCCCCAGCCCCGGCTCAGCTGGTTCTGGAGGCGGGGACTCCTGTGCAGGCTGGGATCCCTCAGGTTCAGCCTCCGAGTCCGAATCCCAGGCCATCACACCAAGTTTTTTTTATTGCGTAACTAAATTTGGAATATTTAAGAGAAATTGCCCATGATTCCTGTGAAAGGACTTTACTTTGGAATTTAAACAACTCTTCCTGTCTCACTAAAGAGACTTGCAGTGGGGCTGCTGCAATTGTAAATCTAGGGTAACCCCTCTCTTTTAAAAAGTATGGTCAGATTTTTGGACACTTCTTAATAATCAGTTTCTAAACTGCAATTTCTTTTTAGCCTTTGATATTGGCTATAACAGGAATAACAGGTTTGGAATTGCCAAAGAAAGATGTTAAACTATTTTTGTATGCCACAAGTACGGCTCATATTTTGTTAGCTAAAAAGGGGAAAACTGTGTGCCACTGTATTCTGCTCTGGTCAGACCTCACCTGGAGTACTGTGTCCAGTTCTGGGCACCACAGTTCAAGAAGGACACTGACAAACTGGAATGTGTCCAGAGGAGGGCAACCAAAATGGTCAAAGGCCTGGAAATGATGCCTTATGAGGAACGGCTAAGGGAGCTGGGCATGTTTAGCCTGGAGAAGAGGAGGTTAAGGGGTGATAGGATAGCCATGTTCAAATATATAAAAGGATGTCACATAGAGGAGGGAGAAAGGTTGTTTTCTGCTGCTCCAGAGAAGCGGACACAGAGCAATGGATCCAAACTACAAGAAAGAAGATTCCACCTAAACATTAGGAAGAACTTCCTGACAGTAAGAGCTGTTTGACAGTGGAATTTGCTGCCAAGGAGTGTGGTGGAGTCTCCTTCTTTGGAGGTCTTTAAGCAGAGGCTTGACAACCATATGTCAGGAGTGCTCTGATGGTGTTTCCTGCTTGGCAGGGGGTTGGACTCGATGGCCCTTGTGGTCTCTTCCAGCTCTATGATTCTATGATTCTATGATTCTAATTACCAACAGTAGAAGAATGGCAGATGAAGATGATGGATTTTATGGAGCTAGCCGGTCTAACCGGAAGAGTCCGCGACCAGAAGAAGGAGGAACACCACGAAGAATGGAAGAAATTTAATAATTATTTAGCTAAACTTGTTAAGCAAAACTAACTGGAAATAGCTTCCAGATACTTAATGGGCTTAGGATTGTATTTATGTTAACTGATAAAATAATATGTTTAATACAAGAAGGAGAAGATTTAAAGATGTTAATGTTCAATTTAAAGGGTATCAAAATTGGGATTTGGAAAACCGTTATAAGGATATGCAATGAAATTCAACTAAGGGGAAACGAGGAAGTCATTTTACAAAGTAAATAACTGTTATTTTCAATAAGGTTATGATTTATGTTATGTTTTGTTTGTCTTGTGCTTTTGTTTGTCATTGATATTGTAAAAACTAATAAAAATTTTGCCAAAAAAAAAAAGATATTTGCTATAGGGCGAGCTTTTCTTCCTTTTTAAAAAATTATTTATTTGGTTTTTCAGATACAAATGCTACAGTCCCATATCTAACACACAACATAAAAACAAGATTCCAAGGAATCTCCCACACTTTTCCTCCTTCCTTTTGTGGGTCCTGTTTTTACTCGTTTCCTCCTGCGTCTTCTATGACAATCCAAATCTTTTACCTCTCCGTTGTGTCCAAAATTCACCGTTCAACTACAAGTGATATTCCAATCCTACTAACGATTTTAACTGTCTATACTGAAAAGGACAAATAAAAAGGTTCCTCTCCCTTAAGGGAGGCGAAGGAGCCCGTCTGGCAGATCTCTAGGTCTCCCAACGGTCAGAGAAAAACAGAACAACCAAAGCTAGGGCCGTCTTACCCATAGAGGCTAGTGGCGCGGGGCGCCGGGGCGCCAGGTTCTGGAGGGTGGCAAGGAAGAGGCGGAGGCTGGATGTGGCGCCTCCTGGCATCAGCTCGCCATCCTCGCCCGCCTCCGCCATGCCATGCCAAATGTTGTAAATAAAAATATGCCCTTTTCCCTTATGGGGTATTCAAGAGCCCATATAGAGTCCTTACATAGGTTCCCTATTGGTAGGAGAAAATAACAGAGGCCAGCCCGAGAATATTGAGAAGCAAATCAGCTAGTAAGCCTGATCTTTATTGATCTGCTGCAACGGGGTCCTCACTCACCACACACAGAAGGGAGGAGGAACCCAGAACAATGGCGCACAAAGCTTTATAAAGACATTTGAAATTGCCACCCTCTAGATCAAGACCACCCCCAGAAACATCATACATACATCACAGGAGGAGTGTAACCTAAGACCACCCCTCAGATACATCCCACCTACATCACAGAAATTTAAATGTTGTTTTTCTCCTGTCACAGTTTATCTCCTGTCTGGCAAGTTACTTGATTGGATTTCCTGGGGAGCCTGGCCATTCTTTTGTAGCGGTGAAATACTTATTTCCTGGGCCAGGTCACAGGCTCACACCTCATTCAAACAGACATATCTTGTGAGGAAAGAGACAATGGGGAGGCTTTTCCAGTTTAACCTTGCAGAGAAAGGATTTGTCAGTTTAGGAATCAAAATGGTTCCAGGTTGGTCTTCCTGTGTTGATCTATGTATGTGCAGTTATGAACATTACCATATATCTAAGACCATAAAATTCCTATCACACAAAGCAGCGTCGCGCCCGGAGCCTCCGTCTGCCGTGGCCACCGTGGCACAAATCGGCCAGCTGAGCCGGGAGACGCCGTGTCCAGCCTCCACCTCTTCCCCACCGGAGGAGCCACCCTCCAGCTGCTGCCCGCTTCCTCCAGCCCCGCCGGCAGCGCCATCCTTGACAGCAGGTGGGGGTGGCAGAGGGAGCTTTGCACCCTGGCACCGGATATGCTTAAGACGGCCCTGACCAAAGCAAATGATGGAGCAAAGCGGCTGAGATGCCTAATCCTTTATTACGAGTGTCCGATGCTGTTGTGGTTGCTCGAGAGTGTAGCAGGAAACACCCCCATCATTCAGTTTGTACAGACTTCACACACACTCACACTCACACACTACATATGCTACACTTCTGTTATAAATTCATAGAAAATCAACCATACATCAGATTTGCACTGTTCCACTTTTATTTTACTCCATGAAGGAAGGACTACAAAATGGGGAAGGTTTGATACAGGGCACCATAATCCCTTCACCATACCAGCCCATCCACATGAGCCCTGCCCAGTTGCTATGCCAACCCTGATGGTCCCAGACAGAAGACAATCAAAAATCACAAAGAACTTGCATATGGGAGTGGATTCAGCATGATCAGATCTTCCCTCAGGGGGCAGGAAACTGTGACTACCTTTTGTCTTCAGGAAATGACTCATGCGGAGGGGGAGAACGGAACCAGCCAGGTGACAGGACACTCAGGTTACAATCATAACTCCTCCCTCAACCCCTCCTTTCTGTAATGTATGCATGATGTTTCTGGGGGTGGGCTTGACCTAGAGGAGGGGAATTTCAAAAGTTTTTATAAGGTCTTGCACACCATTTTTCTGCGTCTTTCCTCTCTCCTGCGAGTGAGGGGAACACCCTGTTGCAACAGTACAATAAAGGCCAAGCCTACAGGCTGCTGATTTGCTCCAATTTAGTCTGGTTGGTGTCTTTACTTTTTGTCCAAGGGAGCCCTCGGATTTTTCCGGTAACAGGAGGAACTAGGCAAAACTCTGACCTGTCTTTTCCAGGCTTTATTCTTGGTGCAAACTATTTACAGTGAAGAGTGTCGTAAGTTCATGTCCGGCTCGATCGCTAGCAGAATCTGGGAGTGGTCGGTTTTTGTGCCTCCCCCAGCATAAAAGTCGCACCACCCCCAGCCTTTTCTGCCCCTCCCTGCGCCGAAGACTACTGCGCAGAATGGGCGCTGGCAAGGGCGTGCTTACTGCCTCTCCGGTTTGCTCAGGCTCGGTGTTAAGGCTCTCCCTAGCCTCCTCTGGCCCTCCTCTCCACTGGAGGTGGGGCTTTCCTCCTCACTGGAAGAGGAACTGCTTTGCAAGATTTTCAGAGGCTCCCTATAATAATAATAATAATTTATTATTTATACCCCACCCATCTGGCTGAGTTTCCCCAGCCACTCTGGGCGGCTCCCAATCAAGTGTTAAAAACAATACAGCATTAAATATTAAAAACTTCCCTGAACAGGGCTGCCTTCAGATGTCTTTTAAAAAGAAGATAGCTGCTGATGTCCTTCACATCTGAAGGGAGGGTGTTCCACAGGGCGGGTGCCACCACCGAGAAGGCCCTCTGCCTGGTTCCCTGTAACCTCACTTCTCACAATGAGGGACCCGCCAGAAGGCCCTCAGAGCTGGACCTCAGTGTCTGGGCTGAACGATGGGGGTGGAGACGCTCCTTCAGGTATACAGGACCGAGGCCGTTTAGGGCCTTAAAGGTCAGCACCAACACTGAATTGTGCTCGAAAACGTACTGGGAGCCAATGCAGATCTCTCAGAACCGGTGTTATGTGGTCCCGGCGGCCACTCCCAGTCACCAGTCTAGCTGCTGCATTCTGGATTAATTGCAGTTTCTGGGTCACCTTCAAAGGTAGCCCCACACAAGATTTTCGGAGGCTCCCTATAACAAAACTGCCCTTCCATCTCTCGCCTCTGAGCTGATGGCAGTTCCCTGACGTCGAGTGTAATGGTTCTAGGGGTTGCTCGTGCATAAGTTGCCGCCACTCCTGGCTAGGTTACCTGGTTGAACCCTTTCTGTCTGGACAGCCTCAAGTTTTGTGGCTGCCTCAGTTGCTGGCAGAATCCGTCAGTGGGCGTTTATTGAACCTCTTCCAGCATAAAAGCTGTTTGACGCCCAGTCTCCTCCTCCTCTCCCTGCGCGGAGGTCTTCTGCACAGGGAGGGTGTGGGCAGCGGAGGACCCGTACTCTCTCCGCTGGTCTCCGGCGAGGAGTCCTGGAGCCACCTCTCTGATTCCCCCATCTGCCCCCCTTCTCCACTGGTGTTACGCTGATTTCCTTCCCCAGAGGATGGGCTGCCTCTCTCCCTACTGGGACCCTCTCCGCCATCCCTCTGGAGCCTTCTCTCTGCCTCCAGCTCCGATGGCAGTTCCCTGACGTTGAGGTATAGACTACTGCTGCAGTGTCCCGGCCAATCTCACAAAGGAGGAAGGCGAGAACCCCAAACGAAAGGAAAACCATACTTTTGTACATTTATAGACAGGTTTTCAACAATTAATGGTACCAAATATGTTGATTTGGGAGACCGATATTTGGGGAGGGGAGCATAAAACATAAATCTGAACAGTGGAGAACACAAAAGAGATTGCCCATTCAGAGAGACACTTAAATTCCATCAGAAATATGGGCTTAAATTATTCACTAGACAAAAGAGAGAGATGTTCCGGTTATTCTGTCAAGGTACGACATCTACCTTCCATTCCGGTTTAGTTTGCGTAGGTGTTTTTCAAGGACCAAGAGAACTCAAACACCGACAGGAGATAATGCCACAGAGACGGGCACGATAATGGATGCAATAAAATGGACACGGAGGCACTAGCGTGGTCTATAAGTCCTGGCCTGCTTCTTGAAAAACTACAGGACAATGGGGACCACTCTGCCTTATTTCAAAGCCCCTTGCTGGAATCAACTCCCCCCCCCCCTCAAAAGCAACTGGGTGGCGATTACGTACTGCACAACAGCACGTCTGCAAAGGGCCCGAGGAGATTCTTGTTGAAAATGCAGCGGATCCACACTAGGTAGTTTGCGAAGGGCTTGATGTTGTCCGAAAAGGTGTGGTTCGGATGGGACAAGGTGTAAGGCACGTACGTGTTTTCCCCTTGCTCCTGTATCCACACTTCGTATTTCACTTCCCTGACCTTCAGGTACTTCAGGTTCCAAGGGATTTGCCAGGACACAGAGAGTTTGGCTTCGCTGGCGCCCTGGACGGAAGTCTGGCACTTGGCACCTCTGACTTTGCCCGGGTAGAGGCCATTGGTCCACGCCTGCCTCTTAGGCCCAGGCTTCGTCTTCACCATCTGCCTGACTACCTGGATCAAGGAAGCAATGTTGACTTCCGTGTCCTGGTAGATGCGGAAAAGCCACTCCGGGTTCCGGCAGCAGAGGTGCCGGGGAACCTCGCTGCTCTGCAAGATACGGTCCTGCTCCGCCTTGTCTAAGTGGGCGATCCCTCCTTGATCCCAGGGCCTGTCTGGATAAGCGACCGTGTTCTCCTTCTCGGTGTTCTGCCAGGCGACGTACCGGAGGTCCATGCCAGGAAGGGCACACAACGTTTTGTAAGGTGTGTAGTGCTCAGGGTTTATGGCGTACGGGAAAAGCTCCACCACAGTGGCTCCCCTGGGGAGGAAGAGGGACATTGCAAGCTGCGCTCCGTGCATGCTGACTAGCATGGAGGCGTTGCTGATCAGGCGCACGATATCCGAGAATGCGTGGTCTTCGATGGAAACGGTAACGGTTTTCATCTGGAATTCCTGGGCGAGCGTCAGAATGAGTTCTGCCTCGTTGAGGATTATCCTGTTTATGGTTCGGCTGAATACCACAATATATTCTTCGCCGGGTGTCCCTTCCAAGCTTACATTGAACTTCTCTGTCATGAATTTGGCAAACTGGCGGATCTCGTTCCCCGAGACCAGGATGTTGGCTTTCGGCCCCTGCGGCTGGACAAACCCGTACTGGTACCACGTGGTGATTTTGGACAGTCCCACGTACGACTTGGTGAAGCAGAGAAGGCGGCCCAGAGTCTTAAGTTGCTCTCTTAACAGCGGCTGCTTGCTGCTTAACAGTTTGTACAGCTCAAAATGCAAGCCTTCGCTAAAGCCTTCCATGAAAAACAACCTGGCCTCCTGGTCCAAATCTGGGAACTGCTGCATGGTGTAGAAGATCGGGAGGAGATCATCGTGAAAAACGTGCATCAGGTTGTCCGGGTTGAATCGGTTCAGGATCAGGGCCACGTCGGGGACAAACACTGGCTTTGGCATAAATTTAAGGGACGCGGCTGGCAGTTCCACAAAGTTGAAGTACTGTGTGTTGTGGTCTTCCACCGAGGAGAGATCAAGCAAGGCAGGCTGGAATCTCCTGGAGCCCAAGTTGGGGAGCATGACTGAGGAGTTGCTGTGGAAGAAGATGAATTCTTCCGCCTCTGTGGAATAGCAGAGGGATTCAAAGCGGCAGATCCGATCTGTGTGGATCTTGCCGGCGCACACCATCCTGGTGCCATCTTGCAGGAGGTCTTGAAGAGCAGCCTGGTAGTCAACGCGGACCTGAGAGAGCTGCTGCGTCCGGCGAGCAAGGAGCAACTCCTCTTCCAAGACGGAGACGTGGTCTTGCAGCTTGACGTATCTCCACAGCACAGCCGCCAGGACGCACACTAGCAAGGCATTAAACACGGACGCTATGTTCATTCTGGAGCCAAGTCTTATCAGGCGGGCAGGTGGCGGACACACAGGAAGAGGGAGGCATCATCTGTGCTCTTCAACATTGTGGAACGAGATCTAAAATAAGAGGGAGGAGAGAGAGAAAGACAGAGAAAAATAAAATTCAAGTTTTGTAATGTTCCTGTAGTCAGTCAGTCAGTTTTATTGCACATAGCCAAAGGCCCACAATGTACACAGAATCATTCAACAATTAAAAGAAAATACGCTGGATGAATTAAAAAAAAACTTAAAACATTTACATTATCAAGACATTACCTACTCTAAACAGAGCTATAAAAATACCTTAATATACAGGTTAAGACATTAAACAATAAAATTTATAGGCTAAAATCACCACATGGCCAATAATATATTAAAAAATAATGTTAATTAATACAATGTGCAATTATATTTGGAGTTTGGTGATAAAGATAGAATATAGCTTGATGTAGATAGGGTCAAATAAATTCATCTCCTTTACAGTTGGTGGCTATCTTGGCTATATAATTTGCTCTAATTTTCCTAGCGGCAATTGCAAAGAGTGCTACACGCCAGGTCACAAACTTATCTGTGTCTGCGAGGAGATATAAAATCATGTCAGAGGGGTTCTGGCCAGGGGACCTTGTGGTTATAGGTGCTAAAAATCGTTCTCTTGCTTCATTATATAAGGGGCAGCGCAAGATATAATGCATAAAGTCCTTCAGGACATCCCCTAATGCAAACACGTTCGTTTGTTGGTATGCCTCTGTGTCTCCCATCTCTATGAGCAGAGTTTATTGTATTTGATCGTAACTCTGTAAAAGCTTTCCAATATGTTTTCTAAATCTTTCATAAATCTACTCTAAACATTACCTTACATTTAATCTTTGTCTACATAAATAAGCATTTAGACATTTCCATTGTTTCTGGATTATATTTTTTGGTTTTTGTCTTATCAGCTTTGCTAATTCCAAGTATTCAAATAATTTATTCAGCCATTCTTCTTTGGTTGGAACATAATTTCCTTTCCAATTACTGGCTATTAACATTCTCACTGCTACATACTGATTTCTTATTCTTACTGCCTCGTGAGAGGAATCTTGCTACAGCCAGTGTAATAGTACGTATCTTATCCTCAAGCAGAATCTTAACGTAAAAGGAGTCAACAATTCCAGGTTTTTCTATTAATATTGGTTTGATTAGGTGCTGTCTAACCTGTTTATGGGATGCGGGTGGCGCTGTGGGTTAAACCACAGAGCCTAGGACTTGCCGATCAGAAGGTCGGTGGTTCGAATCCGCACGACGGGGTGAGCGCCCGTTGCTCAGTCCCTGCTCCTGCCAACCTAGCAGTTCGAAAGCACGTCAAAGTGCAAGTAGATAAATAGGTACCACTCCGGCGGGAAGGTAAACAGTGTTTCTGTGCGCTGCTCTGGTTCGCCAGAAGCGGCTTCGTCATGCTGGTCACATGACCCGGAAGCTGTACGCCAGCTCCCTCGGCCAGTAAAGCGAGATGAGCGCCACAACCCCAGAGTCGGTCACGACTGGACCTAATGGCCAGGGGTCCCTTTACCTTTTTAACCTGTTTATAGAGACTACAGTATAATAAGATGTGTTTCATGCATTCAACATCCTGGGACACCAGCCACTTCTACTCAACACTTCAGATGGGGAAACATTCAAATCTGGTTTCAGACAAGGGTTTTTCTGACACCTAAAGATGTCATGGACTGAATCTGGAATATTTGCACACAGAATGTATGCTGCTATAGCCTTCCCAAGCAGCCAGAAGTCATACAGGACAATAAATACAGATATGGATTTTTTTTATTTCATTACTTCACAGCGACATTGTGAGGGGTGTGCTGTAAATGACAGCATGTCAGAATCCCAACATCATGCATTTACACACAAATACTATGCACCGACGTAGGTACATGCCCGTCTGTATCTGTCCACAGGCTTAGGGTGTTCAGAGGATGCAATGGTTAAAAAAATAGGAAAGCAGTGGTCCCTAGTGGCTAGTTATAGGCTGTATATCTCTTAAGTAGATATTTGTTACCGTTTATCCCATATTTTGGTGCTGGAGGAGACTCTTGAGAGTCCCATGGACTGCAAGAAGATCAGACCTATCCATTCTTACGGAAATCAGCCCTGAGTGCTCACTGGAAGGACAGATCCTGAAGCTGAGGCTCCAAGACTTTGGCCACCTCATGAGAAGAGAAGACTCCCTGGAAAAGACCCTGATGCTGGGAAAGATGGAGGGCACAAGGAGAAAGGGATGACAGAGGACGAGATGGTTGGACAGTGTTCTCGAAGCTACCAACATGAGTTTGGCCAAACTGCAGGAGGCAGTGGAAGACAGGAGGGCCTGGCGTGCTCTGGTCCAGGGGGTCACGAAGAGGCAGACACGACTAAACAACAACAACAACATTCCATATTTGCTTTTAATGTTTAATAGGTTATTGTATTTTAGTGTTTTGTTGGAAGCCGCCCAGAGTGGCTGGGGGGACCCAGCCAGATGGGTGGGGTATAAATTTATTATTATTATCATCATCATCATCACTACCTGGAAAATACTGCAATATACACAGTTGTAGACCATATTTTCCCCCATTAAAAGGACTGGGTGTTAAGAGCCAAGTCAAATTTCAGATTTAGTGAAATAAGAAAGGAACTCTACCGGTGCTAAGATACGCATACTAATTTTCCTTCCCTGTTTCAGGAGCAGTTCTCAAACACTGACGTTTCCATGCACAACAGTTAAAATCCATCTATCAGAGAGAAAAGGAACCCTTTTATAATTCAGCAGCCCCCTAAAACTTATCCCATTCCCACGCCTGCCGTGATCAAGTGTGCATTTATCCTTCATGAAACACTTACCGTGTAAACTGTGCTATTCCCTGCACAGCTCATCTAGCCCAGATGCAATACTGGAGCATAGCGAGCACTGTAGATCTCTCCCTTTCCAAAAAAAAATAAATCAATCAGGATTTTGCACTCAAATCAGGATCTTGTAATCCCCAGCTGCTCTGCAATGCCATCGAAACAACAGCTTAATAAGAACAGAGGAGGATTTATTTGCGCGTCCGGATTGACAGTCTAGAGATAAGCGTTCGATTCCAGAACTCTGGCGTAAGTGGCGTTGATCAGGCAAGCGATCCCGTTGCCACTGGCTGCCCCCGAAACCTGTAACCCCCTCTACCGGCTAGGTGCCAAGCCTCTCCCTTCGCCTGCCATGGAAGATGTTGCTGTTTTTGCTGGGCAACCTAGCAGTTCAAAAGCACATCAAAGTGCAAGTAGATAAATAGGTACCGCTCCAGCAGGAAGGTAAACGGCGTTTCCGTGCGCTGCTCTGGTTCGCCAGAAGCAGCTTAGTCCTGCTGGCCACATGACCCGGAAGCTGTACGCCGGCTCCCTCAGCCAATAAAGCGAGATAAGCGCCGCAACCCCCGAGTCGGCCACGACTGGACCTAATGGTCAGGGGTCCCTTTACCTTTAGGGCACTGCAGCAGTCCTTTTCTCCTGGCCTCAGAAGCGCATTCTCTGTGCAACTTTTTCAACGGAGAAGCTTGCAGGAATCGAAGCAAAAGGGTCCCCTCTCCCTGTCTCGTTTTTGCTCATGCAGGAAAAGACTGGTGCATTTAACTGGCGGTTCTTGCATGCGCTCCCTGGTTTACCGCCCTTGCTTTTTCATCAGCCAGAGCTCCCCTGTAAGACACAAACTTGCTCATGCTCAGTGCTAGCATGGTTGAGCAAGCCATTCTGACAGCAGCCCAGATGCATGCTGGGGGTTGTAGTTCTCCTTTACCCCTCCATATGTTTGCCTGTTGTTATCCAGAGAGGAAGGAGGAAGAAAAATACACAAGCAAAAGCAATGATGGGCAACTCAGTTTCCGATTTCGGCTGAGTGGCTGCAGGTGTGTTCTTTTAATTCTGTTTGGTTGTTTTTGTTTTGAACTTTTGGCCACGCAATGCATAATTACTCTTTAATGAAATCCCCTCTATTCAAGATTGCATCCAAAAGCTGACAGAATATGCCAAATTAGATGGTCTATCAGAAAAAATAAAGAACAAATCAAAACAGGAATTTGTTTCAAAATGGGAGGTTTTCAAAGAATATTTGAAAAATAAATATAGCAGTTTAAATTCTGTTGCAGCATTCGAGGAACTTCAGTAATAGTTGCAAGGTAGATATAAGAAATTAGATATATTAAGAAAAAGTTTAATTATGATAAAAGTGTGTATTGGCAATAAGTAATAGGAAATCGAAATATGGAATAGACAGGAGGTTGGGGTCTTTAGTGTTAAGACCAATATATGTTTTATCGAGAGGCCCCCGGCCTCTTTGAGTGAGATGGGCACACAACCCTAGAGTCTGTCAAGACTGGCCCGTACGGGCAAGGGTACCTTTTACCTTTATGTTTTATCGATTGTTAAGAAAATTATGTGTCTATGGTTATTCCTGTGTGTAATTTGGCATTTGTGTTTTTTCTTTTTTCTTGTTGTAGCAGGAACCCCCCCCCCCCATCATTCAGTTTGTACAAACTTCACACACACTCACACTCACACACTACATACGCTACACTTCTGTTATAAATTCATAGAAAATCAACCATACATCGGATTTGCACTGTTCCACTTTTATTTTACTCCATGAAGGAAGGACTACAAAATGGGGAAGGTTTGATACAGGGCAGCCCAGCACATCCACAGGAGCCCTGCCCAGTTGCTATGCCAACCCTGATGGTCCTAGACAGAAGACCATCAACATCACAAAGAACTTGCATATGGGAATGGATTCAGCATGGACTGGAACAAAGGACAATGGTCAGATCTTCCCCCAGGGGGCAGGAAACTGCGACTACCTTTTGTCTTCAGAAAATGACTCATGGGGAGGAGGAGAAGGGAACCAGCCAGGTGACAGGACACTCAGGTTACCACCACAACTCCTCCCTCAACCCCTGCTTTCTGTAATGTATGCATGATGTTTCTGGGGGTGGGCTTGACCTAGAGGAGGGGAATTTCAAAAGTTTTTATAAGGTCTTGCACACCATTTTTGTCTTTCCTCTCTCCTGCAAGTGAGGGGGACACCCTGTTGCAACAGTTCAATAAAGGCCAAGCCTACAGGCTGCTGTTTTGCTCCAAGTTATCCTGGTTGGTGTCTTTGTTTTGTCCAATGGAGCCCTTGGATTTTTCCGGTAACATTGTTATATCAATAATAATAATAATAATAATAGAAATAATGCATAATTACTCTGGAGATTAAGATGTTAGTGAAGATATAAAATTAAGATGTATGTTATGTATTTGAAAGCTGGAGTGTTCGGTTAAAAAAATCAAACCATGTAAAAATAATAATAACGCAGTTTCTGATTTGAAGCAAGAGATCACAGGGGTTTTAGACCAGAACTTTTTCCTCAGCTCCACTCAGCAGACAACTTACAGCATGTATTACGATGTGGTTTATTTCTATACAGCCTTTGGGCCCAAACGGCGAAGGAAGAACATGTCGATGCGAAATAATAAAAAAACGCACCCTCACAGTACAATCAATCGATTGAAAGGATATAAAGCGACAAAACTACAACATGCCCATCAGTCACATTGGTTTGTGCCTTATCATGCAAGTTTATTTGCATTGGTGCTTCTACCTCATTGCACGACGCACCTATCTGGAATTAGAAACTGAGGGAGAGGTTAGGCATTTTGGCTCCTCTTCTGCCAGAACTGATTCCCTCGGGGGCTATTGCACCTTCACCAAATGGTGCCAGTGGTGTGCAATTTTTTTGCAAAGTGAAGTGAAGGGCCGTGGGGGACAACCAAAGGGCCAATCAAAGTTGTGCACCTTTTTTAGGATTTTATCCCAAAGTTGTTGAGTACCCCAGGAAATAAACTGCCACAGGGGCTGGATTAGGCCCCCAAAATGGACTTTGGACATGGCTTGGGTTAATCGTTCATGGCACTTTATGAAGAGATATTGCCACAATTTCCTTGTTTCCCTGTTCTCTCCCTTTCCCATTGTTGACTGTAAGCAGGGGGGGGAAAGGGATCACCCTGTTTTGTTTTTTAAAAATCTTCACAAATGCCTCTGGTGCACTTAGTTTTGCAGCCCCAACTTGGAGGGGGTGTCTGGATTTTGCAGGGAGGGGGAAAGATGGAGAGACGCTCCCTCCTTTTGCACAGGCTGCCTCTTTTTGGGGTGCAATATTCTTGTCTGGGCAGCCCAGGACCACAAGACATTTATTACATTTATATACAGCCCTAATTTATCCGACAGTCACATAAAAATACAGAATGCATAACATAACAAGCAAACCCAAAATTGCCAATGACCCCCTCACGCAAACTCCTTTATTTGAAGATCTCGGAGCAGCTCACGCCAGAAAAATACAGTGAACCATTCCAGGGAGTCTTCTCTTCACATGAGGTGGCCAAAGTCTTGGAGCCTCAGCTTCAGGATCTGTCCTTCCAGTGAGCACTCAGGGCTGATTTCCTTCAGAATGGAGAGGTTGGATCTTCTTGCAGTCCATGGGACTCTCAGGAGTCTCCTCCAGCACCATAATCCAAAAGCATCCATTCTTTGGCAATCAGCCTTCTTTATGGTCCAGCTCTCACTTCCATACATCACTACTGGGAAAACCAGAGCTTTAACTATACAGTGGTACCTCGGGTTATGTACGCTTCAGGTTACAGACGCTTCAGGTTACAGTCTCTGCTAACCCAGAAATATTACCTCGGGTTAAGAACTTTGCTTCAGGATAAGAAAAGAAATTGTGCTCCGGCGGCACGGCAGCAGCAGGAGGCCCCATTAGCTAAAGTGGTGCTTCAGGTTGAGAACAGTTTCAGGTTAAGAACGGACCTCCAGAACGAATTAAGTACTTAACCCGAGATACCACTGTACGGACCTTTGTTGGCAAGGTAAAGGTAAAGGTCCAGTCGTGACCGACTCTGGGGTTGCGGCGCTCATCTCGCTCTATAGGCCGAGGGAGCCAGCGTTTGTTCGCAGACAGCTTGGGGGTCACGTGGCCAGCATGACTGAGCCGCTTCTGGCAAACCAGAGCAGCGCACGGAAACGCCATTTACCTTCCCGCTGGAGTGGTACCTATTTATCTACTTGCACTGGTGTGCTTTCGAACTGCTAGGTTGGCAGGAGCAGGGACCCAGCAACGGGAGCTCACCCTGTCGCGGGGATTCGAACCGCCGACCTTCTGATCGGCAAGTCCTAGGCTCTGTGGTTTTAACCCACAGCGCCACCCGTGTCCCATTGTTGGCAAGGTACCACTGTACAAAACGAGAACACAAAATACATAATAAAACAAAAACAAATTTAATAAACAAAGAAACAACAACAACCCTGCGAGGTAGATTAGAATGAGAGAAAGAGAGAATGTAACCAGCTCAAAATCACCCTGGGGGCTCCATGGCTGACGCTGGGTTTGAACCCTGGCTTCCCAGGCCCTAGTCAGCCGCACTAACCATTGCACCGCACTGCCCTCTCCTTTTCTCAATGGAGGGAGTGGAGAGGAAGCCCCTCCCTTTGCCCTTCACTCCCCTTCCATTAAGAAACCCGCGCCGGCCTTGCGTAACCGCCCTCCTCCTCCTTGATTGGCCGCGGGATACGGTGATTGACAGTTAAACCCCAGCTCGGAGAGGAAAAGGCGGCCAGTTGCGAAACCGGGAGGCACATCCGGGTCACGTGCACCAATGGGGCACTCGGGGCGGCGCGGTGCTTTCTGGGAGTTGCGGTCTTCCCGGCGCCAGGGCCGGAAGGGGCGGGGCGAAGGGGAAGGCAGGCGCGTGCGCGGCAGGGGAGCTCGGCAGAAAGCCGGTTCGGAGGCGGCTGTGACGCACGTGAGTTGCAGGGTCTCCTTCGGGGTCAGAGCGGCTGCTGAGGTGAGGGGGGGGCTCACCAGGGGGGGTTGTTTTCGGGGAGGGGGCCTGTTTAAGGAGGCCTTTCTTCTGGGGGAGGGGGAGCCTGCTTTAATAATAAAAAATAAGGTTTTAATCTGACGGTGAAACTTTATTTTTGCAAAGTTTCCTTTGGCTGTTCTATAATAATAATAATAATAATAAGTTTTATTTATACCCCTTTCTCCCCTCAATAATAATAATAATAATAATAATAATAAAATTTTATTTATACCCCTCTCTCCTCTCTATAATAATAATAAAAATAAAAATAAAAATTATTATTTATACCCCTCTCTCCCCTCTATAATAATAATAAATTATTTCTACCCCTCTCTCCCCTCATAATAATAATAAATTTCTACCCCTCTCTCCCCAGCCAAGACCAGGCTCAGGGCGGCTAACACTAGGTATAAAAACGATTGAAATACAACTTAAAAACAAAATAATAATAATAATAATAATAATAATAATAATAATAATAATAATTTATTATTTGTACCCCGCCCATCTGGCTGGGCTTCCCCAGCTGCTCTGGGCGGCTTCCACAAAGACCAAAAATACACTAAGATGTCACACATTAAAAACTGAACAGAGCTGCCTTCAGGTGTCTTCTGAATGTCAGGTTGTTATTTATCTCTTTGACATCTGGTGGGAGGGCGTTCGAAAGCGGGGGCACCACCACCGAGAAGGCCCTCTGCCTGGCTTTGCATCTCGCAATGAGGGAACCGCCAGAAGGCCCTCGGAGCTGGACCTCAGCGTCCGGGCAGAACGATGGGGGTGGAGATTAAAGTACAACATTAAAATACATGCCTTGCCTTCTCTCCCACCCCCACCCCCCGCAGGTGGTTTAGCTTCCATGTTTTGCTTCCCTCAAAACGACCCTACCAGGTAGGCCAGGAGGCTCAGAGAGAGGCCAAGGTCACTGTTTGAGCTTCAGGGCCAGGCAGGAGTCGAACCCGTGTCCACCCCCACCCCCCAGTCCAGCCCTTTAACTGCAACCACATGCTGGAGTTCTGGAGTCGCTGCTGGGGGAGGGCAGGAGGCCCCAGAAAGTGTTTCTGAAATTGTAGATTTTTCCCCAAAAATTTTTTTATTCGTTTTATAACACAAATAAAACAATACAAACGGGAAAAACAAACAATACAAACAAATTCTTGTCTTGTCCTTATTTTTTCTAAACATGGTTATGTGGGCTTCCCCAAGTCCCCCCTATCTGATTTTCATTTTACTTCATCCTTAGCAGTTTACATATATCATAATTTCTAACCATTTTTTAAAATCACACTTAGTTTAACCGTAAATATCTTCACATTTTGTCACTTGCAAATAATACTGTTTTAAAATACACTATCTTCTACTTCTAACCCTACAGCCTATATCCACTTCCAAAGCTATTCTAAGATTTAAATATTAACTGGAATTGTAGGTTTTTGGTGGGGCTGGAGTCGATAGCCACTCATTGTGGAACAGAGCTTTGTAAAGTCCCATTTATCCTTTCCCCCCTCTGGACCCTTCCTAAATGCCGGACAGCCAGTGATACAATTGTGACTTCAAGATAATTCAGGCCAAAAAAATTCCCATTTTAACAAGGCCCTTTGCTTTTAACAATCCATGTCCATTTAGAGCGGGTGGAATGTTGTAATGTGCGTTTCTTTGAGTTGCTGTGGCAAAAAGGGCGACTAATACTTTCAATTAATACTAATAATTTTATAGTCTTCAATAAGCAATAGCTTTGGTGTCTGGAAATTCTTTCTGGCATCTTATTTCGGAAACCACTCATTGTTTCCTCTTACAGGAGGTTGAATGAAGAACTAGCCTGGGGAGTAATCTCCCCACCACCAGCTATAGACGCTAATTTGAGGGATACTTTAAAGGGTAGATTGTTAAGGATCTTGTCTGAGAGAAGAAAATAAAGGACTCTTTCCTTAAAATGACTCTCATTCCCCCCCAACTCTTCATGGTCCACCTTTTTTAGGGGCAGTAGAAAGGAAGGAATTGGGAAAAGCAGTTAGGAGGAGTGTGCTGGAGGAGGAAATGGGAGTGACTGAAGTTGCTAAAGTCGCTGCTACTGTAAAATGAGCCTAGGCACGTGGTTTTGGGAGTAGCTGGCAAGTTGCAGAGCGGAGACTTGGGGTTTGCATAGCCAGGAAAGCCGGCATTTCTATGATGATGCAATTGGAGACACTCACATCCGGAAGGGAGCGTGCAGTGAAGTTCTGATGCAACTGGAGCAAAGATTATGGGGGCCGGTGACGCAAACAGGATGGACTGCTAAAACAACTGAAGGCCATGGGAACTTTGTGTCCTCAGAAGAAGTAGTGGGGGAAACCCTGTGTGTAGCAACAAAAGCTTACTGTATTTTTTGCTCTATAAGACTCACTTTTTCCCTCCTAAAAAGTAAGGGGAAATGTGTGTGCGTCTTATGGAGCGAATGCAGGCTGCGCAGCTATCCCAGAAGCCAGGACAGCAAGAGGGATCACTGATTTCGCTGCGCAGTGATCCCTCTTGCTGTTCTGGCTTCTGAGATTCAGAATATTTTTTTTTCTTGTTTTCCTCCTCCAAAAACTAGGTGTGTCTTGTGGTCTGGTACGTCTTATAGAGCGAAAAATACGGTATTTAAAGTTGGTGTAAGATGGGGTCAGGACACGGGTGGCACTGTGGGCTAAACTACAGAGCCTAGGACTTCCCAGACAGAAGGTTGGTGGTTCGAATCCCCTTGACGGGGTGAGCTCCCGTTGCTCGGTCCCTGCTCCTGCCAACCTAGCAGTTTGAAAGCACGTCAAAGTGCAAGTAGATAAATAGGTACTGCTCCGGCGGGAAGCTAAACAGCGTTTCCGTGTGCTGCTCTGGTTCGCCAGAAGCGGCTTAGTCATGCTGGCCACATGACCCGGAAGCTGTACGCCGGCTCCCTTGGCCAGTAAAGCGAGATGAGCGCCGCAACCCCAGAGTCGGCCATGACTGGACCTAATGGTCAGGGGTCCCTTTACCCTAAGATGGGGTCGGCAAAGTTTTTGTGGCTTGGGCCGGTTCACGGTCTTACAGACACCTAGGTTTCCTTTGCGGAGGAGGTGTGCACAGCTTCCCATTGGCTGCAAGAGCTTCCTGCCACCAATGGGAAGCTGGCCAGTGTCGCGGCAGGCGGTCCCTGCTCTCCTCCACGCCAGTTTAGTGTGGCACACGGGAGCCAACCGAGCGGGCGGCAGGGGTCTAGGGCCAGTTAAACGACCCCCATGGGCTGCTTGTGGCCCATGGGCTTTAGGTTGCCAACCCCTGATATAAGACTTTTGGTAAGGCAGACTTTTCCCCTGAATGAAACCTGGTGGTGTGACCAAAGGCAGAGTCCCTCTTAAGGAGTGAATCTTTAACCTGCCTTTGTAACTCTGGTGTTCCTGCGTCAATGAACTGACTCCTTGGAGGGCAAATACCGTATTTTTTGCCCCATAGGATGCACCGGCCCATAGGACGCACCAAGTTTTTTGGGGGGGAAATAAAGGGGGAAAAAATTATTCCCCCCCCCCCAGGCGCTTGTGGGACCGGGAGCGGGGAGAAGCGCTCTTCTCCCCGCCGCCCACCTTCAGATCAGGTCCGGGGACAGCGGGACGACGCGCTGCACCTCCCCACTGTCCCTGGAGTTTGCGGGTTTGGTGGCGGGGTCTCCCCGCCGTCAGCCTCCAAACCACTGCGGGAGACAGCGGGATGGCGGCGTTCCGCCTCCCTCTGTCCCGCGACCTTGTGGGGCTGGCGCTGGGGCTCTCCTGAAGCCTGGAGAGCAAGAGGGGTCAGTGCGCACCGACCCCTCTTGCTCTCCAGGCTTCAGCGAAAGCCTGCATTCGCCCCATAGGACGCACACACATTTCCCCTTCATTTTTGGAGGGGAAAAAGTGCGTCCTATAGGGCGAAAAATACAGTAATTCTGATGTCTCTGTTGGGAGCGACTGATTGCTCCAGGGGCAAAAAGGGCAGCGGATATTTCTTGCTTCCCTCTCCGCATCCCTGCAGATTGAGGGGGTCAAGCTCAGAGCAGAACATTCTGCAGAGACACAGGAGGCAGCTATATACTTTTGAATATATTCAAGGGCAAGCAGCTGGAGCTATGCAAGCTTTCTCGGTATGAGAGGACAGACTGAGATAAGGGGGCCTGGTATGCGATAAGGTAGCGATTTCTTTAAAACAGCAAGAGATTTGGCTCTTCCATGATAACCAGGGAAGGGTCTGGAAGAATCAGGCAGCTAGAAGTATGGATCCAGTGTTGTGTGACCGGATACAGAAGGAGGGTGGGCTCTGCAAGTACCTACCTTCCAAACTTTCCCCCATAGTCCAGGGATATAACTCACCCATGTGTATTGGGATAGGCGTGGTTAAATCAGGCATCGGCAAACTCGCCCCCCCCCAGCTGTTTTGGGACTACAACTCCCATCATCCCTAGCTAACAGGACCAGTAGTCAGGGATGATGGGAGTTGTAATCCCAAAACAGCTGGCAGGCCAAGTTTGCCTATGCCTGGGTTAAATTAATATTCCCTTTAATAATAAATAATAATCTTTTTAATTTATACCCCGCCCTTCCCGGTTCAGAAAACCGGGCTCAGGGTGCCTAACAACAGATTTAAAACATTCTATTGTAGAAGCAGTCTAAAAACACAGTATAAAGACATGAACAACAATAAAATTCAGAAATCAATTTAGGGGAAATCCATCTAATAAGCATTAGATAATCCCCAGGACTAGCTGGCTGAATTAGTCCTACTTGGGCCAGCGAGGAGGCCAGGGGAGAATTAGCTGTGGGGTCTCAGAGTGGGTAATCTTAATAAAAGGGGAGAGGGAGGGAAGAGAAGGGAAATAAAAGATCAGGCTGAATTCATATTAAAGGCCAATGGGTCTGGGGAACTGAAGACCTGGATGAGGCCCTCCAGGCCATTCCCATCTGGCCCTCAGCTCTCCTGGTGCCATGGTGTGTAGCCTAGTTGGTAGGGCATAAGACTATTAAACTTAGGATCATAGGTTTGAACCCATGTTGGGCGAGAGATTCTTGCATTGCAGGTGGCTGGACTAGATGACCGTCGTGGTTCCTTCCAAGTCTACGATTCTGTGGCCAACTTCAGTGCTATTGCCTTGTCTTTAAACTATAACCTTTGTTGGATGGTTAGTATTGATAACTTAACCTGTGAGATCACCGTACCGCATACATATGTGCTGCCTTGACTGCCTCGATCTGCGAGATTGGCACTGTTAATAGGTGTCACATAATCCTTGTTTAATTCGTAAGAAAAGGATCATTTAGAATAATAGAATCATAGAGTTGGAAGAGACCACAAGGGCCATCGAGTCCAACCCCCTGCAAAGCATTTAGTATGGCAGCGCCCATGCTTTGAAACTCCTTGCCTGTTGTCCGGTGCCTTTACTGTATTATTTGTGGTGCCTTCTATACACCATTTTTGTTTGGACAAACTTAGCCAGATTTGTAGAATACTGATGAGTGTTTTTTGCTTCTGCCCGATTCTACTGCTTTAAAAATGTTTTGAATTGTTGTCTTTATAAAAAAAAAAATATTGTTTTACTCCTCTTGTAAACCACCTCTTGTTGTTGTTTTACTATTAAGCTGGACATGTTGTTAAATAATAAAGTAAATAAAAAATTTCTATTCTTGCATAAAGTCAATCCTCGGTTGTCAGATGTAATCCGTTCCGGAAGCCTATTCGGCTTCCGAAATGTTCGACAACCGAAGCACGTCTTCTGATTGGTTGCAGTAGCTTCGTGTGTTCGTCTTCCAAAAAACATTCGAAAACCAGAACACTTACTTCTGGGTTTCTGGCATTTGGGAGCCGAAACATTCCAAAATGGAGGCATTTGGGAGCTGAGGTTTGACTCTGTATCTGATATTTGAACGACAGTGTTACGTGTTTATATGTAATTTATTATAGCAAATTCAAAAGTCAATATCCTCTTAAAGGAAAAATTGAGTTAGGTCATGAATCAGTTGTTGTTGTTGTTTTTAAATGTGTGTTCACTTCTCTCCTTGAAGTTATCATGGCATCCAATTCAGAAAGTCCTCTCCCTACCTATGAAACAGACGACAGCCAAACCTCAAAACTAATAAGAAAATCCCGGGAATCTCCATTTGTCCCAATTGGTAAGCCCCTCTGACACTTGCAATTACCATATTTTATTTTTTTTTGAGATACACAATTGCCCTCTTAGTGTTTTGGTTGGAAATATAGGAGGTTTAGTCCTAAATGTCTACAGGGCAAAAAGTCAGTACATACTGATGTATATAACTCTCTCATATAGCTGTAAATTTAACATGACTTAGTGGCAGGATTTGTACAATTGTCAGTGAGTCACTTGTTTTAAATTGGCCCTTTTCTTGATTTTCAAATGGCTTTGGTACAAGCCCACCCCACCCTGGTCCTCGATGCCTTAAAAATTGGGGACTGACACTGCGCCTAGAAATGGCTGGCATCCGTCTGTCTCAGGAGCCAGTGGAAGAGTGTGCCTTCGGAGGTGAAGTCAAGAGTCACAGCGCCTGCTGTGGCTGTAGGGACTGATATGGGAGAGACATGTTTTGCTGCAGCTGGGGAAGATGGAGGCGTCCGGTTTTTCTGCTGCAGATGCACCACAGCTCTCCTCCAAGTCATTATCCCTCCTGTGGTCACTGCTGTAGATACACAGCCTAACTGATTAGGGAGCACTGGTAAAGTCTTTTCAGGCCAGATCTGACTCTGTATCCTGCTTAATATCAAGGCACACTGTTCATAGAAGTAGTTACGGTACCCTCTAACGAGTCAAGTTTCACTGGTGTCCTTAAACTTTGGCCAGAATCCAAAGAACCACCTGATTCCATCAGTGGGAGTAGAGTGGGATGGGCTTTAAACTTGATTTTTTTTCAGATGGCAGACCTTGGCTTTACATCCTTGTGGGGGAACCTTTAACATTTTCTGACTGGTGGACCAGATCCTTATCTCCCCACCCCCTGGAAGGGACAAATTGGCAGGGCCACATACTTGTCACTCACAATACTATGCTGTCTCGCGATGCTGCATTTTGAAGCCCATCTATTGGGACATCAGAGCGCGTCGTGGGGTTGTTTGAAAGCCCTTTTGCAAAGTGTCCTACACTGCTTTTAAAGCTCCAGAAACAGGTTTCTCTATGGTAGGAGGAAGTGGTTTCAGTTGAAATGGCTCCTAAAATAAACACACACCCTTCATTTTAACAACAGTTTTATGCTCCCATGTGCCTCTTGGTCTAGCCAAGGAACAATCGAGAGCTCACTGTAAGCTCCTGATCATTCCTTTATAGCCATGTCAATTCTTGCCCCACACCTAATGTGAAGCCTGCTTGTTCCAGGAAGGCGGAGTCACATGGGACATCAAGTGTGGGGTTGCCATGCTTTGGGTCAGTAAACAAGCTTTATTGTACTAGCCAAAGGCCATGAGAAAACCATACAAACACTATCAGAGAAGTATCTATATAACTATATAACTGTATATAAAAAACAGCCACTGCCTGAACCATGAAAATCATAAAATGCAGGTGCACCCATAGATTGGAGACTCCACATGGCATACAATATTTTCCCATTTAGACCTCCGAATCTCCCTTGCAGCTTACTGCAATTTTGTCCAGGTTTTTCTTCCTGATCTTTCTTGCCACCAGCACAAAGTGGGACACATTGTAAGTCACTGGAGCATTAGCGTCGCTGATCAGCCAGAGAACCCTCTCCACCGGGGACAGACACCTTTCCTGGACAAGCAAGGGATTTAAAAACCACCTCTGTATATAGCGGGCAGTGTGATAAATATGCTTTGGGGAAATGGCCTAATGAGTCAAGATTGGCCTGTGGCCCCGAGACTCCACACGCCTTGTGGTACGTGATAAGCTGCTTTTGAAACTGAAAGACATTTCAAAAGCAGTTTGTGACGCTGTATGGAGGAGTGAGGGAAAGAGATGTTCAGTGCAGACATCGTCCATGAACTTGAGCAACTTTTGGGATCCCAAGCACTACTAGTTGTCGTCACCCCCAGCCATTTTAATCAAGAGTTCTGTTGAGGGTGCTGCAGTGGCCGCCTGCACTGGCATACAAGAAATATAGAATTTATAGGACACTTCTGACTCGTTTCTTCCCCTTTTCTAGGCATTTCAGGTTTTGCAGCCGTGGTGGCCTATGGGCTCTACAAGCTGAAGCACAGAGGGGACACCAAAATGTCCGTTCATCTGATTCATATGCGTGTGGCAGCGCAGGGCTTCGTTGTGGGGGCCATGACCTGCGGTACGTACCAAAACCAGAAAGTCTTGTGTCTTGTTCAGGTATGCGGCAAGTCGTCTTTCCCTGCAAACCTTTCCGTTTGCCAAGGTCCCTGAGAGAGGGTGTCTTGATTTGGGACGGTCCTGGCTTGGGCACTCTGTTTTCTGTGATCCTAAAGGAAGCCACAAGAGCCCTGGTAATCAGGTGGCGGATCACTCGGGTCACTGATCAGGATATACCAGGGTCACTGATCAGGGTCACTGGAGGACATTAAACGTGAACCTGTATGAAGTTTGGTATGCTTATGTCTGGGAATTAATTTTGATGGAAAAGTTAATAGAAAGGGTACGTGAAAGAAAACAACGTGAGAAACTACATAACTTTTATATAACGTCGTCCTCCTTTATTACATATGCATCAAAGAAAGAACATGCATTTAAACCACCTAAGACACATGGGAGCATGTGGAATGCTATTTTTTTAAACCAGCAACTGTAGAAATAATTTTTTATTTGACTATATTACTAATGTAATTACCTGGACGTAGTTTGGGCTGTTTGGGGACGGGGTTAGGGGAAAACTGTATTTGATTGCTTGTATTTGATTATATGGGATGCGGGTGGCGCTCTGGGTTAAACCACAGAGCCTAGGGCTTGCCGATCAGGAGATTGGCGGTTCGAATCCCTGCGACGGGGTGAGCTCCCGTTGCTCGGTCCCTGCTCCTGTCAACCTAGTAGTTCGAAAGCACGTCAAAGTGCAAGTAGATCAATAGGTACCATTCCGGCGGAAAGGTAAACGGTGTTTCCGTGTGCTGTTCTGGTTCGCCAGAAGCGGCTTAGTCATGCTGGCCACATGACTTGGAAAAACTGTCTGCAGAAGCGGACAAACGCCGGATCTCTCAGCCAGTAAAGCAAGATGAGCACTGCAACCCCAGAGTCGGCCATGACTGGACCTAATGGTCAGGGGTCCCTTTACCTATTTGATTATATGTTGTTCTTATATTCAACTAATAAAATATTCCAAAAGAAAAAAGGATTGAGCTGCCTCCATTTCCAGCAAAAGAAAGATAGCTTTGAGCTTGTTTTCTTTTGCTCCGGAGGGTAGGACTTGAATCGAAGGCTTCAAGTTACAAAAAAGGAGATCTAGACTAAACATCAGGAAAAACTTTCTGAAAGTAACAGCTGGTTGACAGTGGAACAGTCTCCCCCTGGAGATTGTGGACTCTCCTTCCTTGGAGGTTTTTAAGCAGAGGTTGAGTGGCCATCTGCCATGGTTGTTTTAGCTGCGAATCCAGCATCAGGCTCCCTTCGAACTCTATGATTCTATGAACTCCTAACCCTCTTTTTCTTTTCTTCTTCCAGGTGTCCTTTATTCCATGTATCAAGAATACTGGGCCAAGCCCAAGCCCAAGCCCTAGGAAGCCATCAGTTGAAACCTGTGTGTGCCGGTGTTCTTATGTACTCTCTAGCGATAGACCTCACATGGAAATGGCTCTGCAGTGATAACAAGCACAAGGGAGCGGCTCTGTAACTCTGTCCACGTCACACACGGTGTTAACCTCTACGCTGCCAGTGTTGCTCTACATTAAGTTGTCAGTGACTCCAAACCTGATCTTCTCTCTGGCTTGAGTGACACCATCAGCTGATACTTTTTTTAAAAAAAATTTGCATCCATCCCTTTCTTCGCTATGCATCCCTGGCACTTAGGCACTCTGTGGCTTAGAGGTCCAGAATTGCCTCTTCAGAAGCTGTTCCTTTACTTTGCGAAATAATCAAGCGAGAAAATATTGGTAGAGGTGTACCAGTGTTTAGCAGAACACAAAATCTAACTCTCTCACTGAATTCTTTAAACTCCCTTGGAACAAATGTTGTGGACAATCAACTCTTACCATAGATTAAATTATTTGCTGTCTTTTATTTATTACACAATATTAAATTCTAAAACTCACTTATTTTCGCTGGAGGGCATTGTAGTTTCTTGAATTCTTTTTTAAAAATAATAATAATAATTACACACTTTGTATTGCATATATTTTAAAGAGGCTTGTTTGCACAGGGTGGGGGCCCCATATGGAAAACCCTTGTAGTGAAATAACGGGGCCAAATCAAAAACAGACCATGGTTCTCAACATTTGATGGAAAACATGGAATGCTGAAACAAGATCTCCTGGGCAGGGGATTCATAGATTTGGTTGTGCCCCCCACCAGTAGCTAGCCAAAATGATGCTGTTGCCACCAGCTGATCCTCCCCCTGAGCAGGTGAGGTCTTGATTATCACATCACGCCAAAACCTCAATGTTGAAGCCAGCCCCCGTCTTCCTCGCCAGCTCAAAGCTTGTAGAAGAAGACAACGTCAAGAATACTCACCATGCAGAACCTTGAACTGGCTCACTCAGTGGTTCATGAAGTTGGGGAGATTACTTGCCCTTCAAGAAGTTGTTTTTTTTAAAAAATGTATTTGTTAGCGGCCAGGTGATGCTGATTATTACCCCCCCCAAAAAAAAAAATTCACTAAGCACTGTCGTCAACCTGTTGCTCACAACGAATTAATGGGACTTAACAGCTGTGGCTGAAATGGAATTTCAGATCTGTAAAATTCTGTTATCTGCCAGGCTGCCTGCATTCCTTGATTATATCATGTTCTGTGTGATGTTAAATAATGCAGTGTAAATCTAATTCAGTGACTCTGGTTTTATTAAATATATGTACATGAGAACAATTGTACTCTCCCACAAGCCACATCTGTGTAGTCTGTTATTTTGTCTTTTGTGTTGTTCTGCGGCATACTTGCCTGCCCTTGTGAGCAGAAGTAGAAAAGAAAATAGGCAGATCTGTGGGGGAACAGAGTTATGGAATGCATGAGAGGCTTCAAACTCTAGCTAGAACACGAGGGTAGGTTTTGATAAAGCAGGAGATCTGATTACTTTATTAAAACATGCGCATCAAGGATTCCTGAGCCGGACAGCAACAAAACAATGACACAAAACCTCAGCCTTGAGTTTTCCATGAGAAATGCATTTCCTGTACAGTGGTGCCCCGCAAGACGAATGCCTCGCAAGACGGAAAACCCGCTAGACGAAAGGGTTTTCCGTTTTGGAGGTGCTTCGCAAAACGAATTTCCTATGGGCTTGCTTTGCAAGACGAAAATGTCTTGCGAGTTCCTGCGATTTTTTTCCGCTCCCCACCCCCTTTTTCTAAGGCACTAAGCTGCTAATAGCCTTTTAGCAGCTAATCCGCTAATCTCTTAAGCCTTTAATAGCCGCTATTAGCCGCTAAACCGCTAATAGCGCTAATCCGCTAATGGGGTTGCTTCGCAAGACGAAAAAACCACTAGACGAAAAGACTCACGGAACGGATTCTTTTCGTCTTGCGAGGCACCACTGTAGTTGGTGTTGGCATAGATCAGGGGTGTCAAACTCAAATTCATCGGGGGCCGCATCAGCAGTTTGGTCACCCTCAAAGGGCCAGTTGTATCTGTAGGACTATGTGTCCACTCTTTATTATCATAAATTATTGTCACTGCATTCAATTATTACTGTTTTTTGTAATAATGTAGACGGTCCACTTCACATTTATTTTAAGGGTGTTTGGAGTGTGTGCGCGCGCCTCTCTCTCTCTCCCACTCACCCCACCACCACCACCACCCACCCCATATTCCCAAAGAACAACTTGATCACGGGCATCGTCGGTCCTAGAAAGGCTGGCTGTGCAAAGATGGAGAGGGAGGCGAAATGAAGAGGAAGGGAATCCCCGGGCTGGTGAAATCCAGTGCGGAGGAGAAGAGGATGCCTCCCACAGGGCGAGTTTGCACGCCAGGAAGGATCGGGAAGCAATAGCAGGACGTGCGAGGAGAGAGGGGCTTTCGAAGCCACCCACCCTGGGAGAGGACTCTCCTTAAAAAAAACAAAAAAACGCTTCTCTCCCACCAAGAGGGATTCCAAGGTGGCTGAGGATTGGAAGAAAAGGGGAGTTTGGGGGGCGGGCGGGGAGGATCCAGCATCCCCGGAGAAGATCCAAGGCTGGAATAAAAAAGTTTATCCGAGGAGAAAGACTCCCCCTGCGCGGCGCGGAGAGACCTGACCTTCCGCCTGCTCTTTTTGAGCAGTGAGCGGAAGAGAGAAGCCAGCTGCCCGCCTCGCTTTGGCCCCCGACGACGAAGGCGCAAGTTGAGAGACGCAGGGACATTTGAAGCAGCAGCCACGTCCTTAAGAGCGACGGGGGGAGGCGAGTAGGGAGCCGCACCATGTAAACTTTCTTGTGTCAAAAAAAAAATTAAAAAGCGAGAATAAAAGGTGAAGGCCGGCGGCGGCTACACGGGCCACATGACGAGGTCTGGCGGGCCGGATTTGGCCCGCGGGCCTTGTGTTTGACACCCGTGGCATAGATTAACTAAGGTTGATTGGTATTAGTATTAATTGTAAAGCACATACAGAAAAGGGCAGATTAACTTCCCCAAAATGTTTGGAACTTTGCTTACACGAAGGGATCAAGGGTTTGTCTCAGTCACCCCACAAGTGGGGCAAGTAAGTCCCTGCCAAACTCATGTTTAGGGCTATAGATGCTAGGTCTGGGGAGAACCGATAGGACAAATTTTCTGTTGTTATTCCATCCCACCTTTTCCTCCAAGGAGCTCTATAGGGAGGGAGGCCGAGGAGGCCGACTTGGCCCCACGCTGTGGGTGCCCAGTGATGGATTCCATAACATGTCACTGTCAGGAGTTCAGCCTACGCTCGAGTAGGACCCTGGCAGAGACACATGCCCGGCTGGCATGTTCCCTACTGGTCAATCGGGAGCTTCATAAGCTTTCTTCAGCCCGAACATCACAGCGACACACGGAGCACTGCAACATGGCTCTCTCTCTAGCATCAAACAGCAAAGAGAAAAAACTAAGGACAACAGTCCCACTTCACGGAAACAGTAACACAAAATCCTGTCTCCGTCACTTCCCACTCTGTGGAGTCAAAACACATACCGTCATGTGAAAGACAACAACCCCACGACTGCAATCATGGAGCAGGAATTCTAATAACGAAAACCTTGTGAGATAGCCTAGGCAAGTTGGTTGTGTTTCAATATTTCATTCCCTGTTTATAACTACTTTTGTTATGTTGCGGTTAGGTTTTCTCCCTGTCGTAAGCTGCCTTGAGCACGGCTTCAGCTGTGGAAAGGCAGTATACAAATGTATGTATGCATGAAAATGTGGGATTAATTGAAGTACTACTGCTGAAGCTGTTTACTGCAAATACTTATTTTTATTTCATATAATTTATACTGACTGTGGGGGAAAACAACAACCTCTGTTATCACTATTAGCTGGTTTTATCACCTCAAAACAGATGTTGCTGTGTCAGTGAAAGTTAAGAAAAGAGCCACCAAAATAATCAGGGGAACGGGAAAGAAAGGTTGCTTTGGGACTTACTAGTTTGGAGAAAAGGCAAGTAAGAGGAAACATGAAATAAATTTATTAAATTTTGCATAACATGGAGAGAATGGGTAGAGACTCGGCCCTTATGTTGCAAGAGGGTGATATAGTAGTCAGGAATACTTGCAAGTAGGACCCAGGAGGCTAGGGTTCAAATCTCCACTCAAGTTCTAAAATAAAGGTACAAAAAAGGGGGTTATTTTTTTGTTAATGTTTTTATTATGTACTTCTTGGTTTTGTGCTGTGAACTGCCCTCAGATCCATGAATGAAGGGCGGTATCCAAATTTAATAAATAATAATATAAAAACAACAGCAACAATGCCCCCCCAACATCCTAGCCTCAGTTTTCCTCCTTTGCAAAGGCTCCCCCCACCCCACAAACCCTCCTCCAGTATGGCCTGTCATTTTAGGGGGGGAAACTTAATTTTGCAAATTTATTCAGTGAGGGGTCTTAAAAATACGTTTTGGGGTGTGAGGAATGCAAATATGCCACTGGACAACATTTATCTTGGCGGGGGGGACGACGACTCCAAAAAAGTGCATAAACTGCTCTTGGAAAACCGAAAACTTCACCTGAATATGTCAGGTAATGCTAAATAATAATAATGATAATGAGTTATAAAAGATAATATCACTAATATAGTACACAAGTACTTGGCAATTGTTTTTATTTATTTTTTATAATATTTTTTATTAGATTTCCATTTTATAATAATTAAACACATTCTTATTGTCCACCTTTCTTCGTTTCCTCGTATGACTTTCCTGTCAACTTCCCTCCCTCCCGCCTCATGGTTTTCAAAGTTAATTTTTTACATCATAGCATTTATATATTTTCCATTTGACGTTTCACTCCTTCAGAATATCACAACTTTTAAATAAATAAATATAAAAAGGTAGTAACAATTATCACTACAAGTCTTCTGACAACCCTGCTGGCGTTGTCAAGTCCTTCAAATACTGTGTAAATTTACACCAGTCTTTTTTCTTCCTTTTTAAATTTTTTTTGGAATTTTATTTACAACATAACATAAACACCCCAATACACAAATCCACCCTCATTAAACGTGAACATAACATACAGTGAACCTAACAATACAAACAACCAAATAAAAGACTTCCTTTTATCCAGTATCTGGCCTCCTTATTTACTCCTTCTAAACTGTTTCCTAATAATAATTAAGATTTTTTTCCAATTATAACTTAAATATCCACCAAGTCTCCTGCAGACGTTAATCGAAACAAGTCCAGGTGTGTATTTTAGGGCACCGTTTTGTGAAGTATTCCCTGCATTTTCCCCATTTATTTTTATTTTTGGCTTTTTTTAAAAAAACCTTTTTTTATTCTTGTATAGAAAAGCGAAGCCTGCTCTGATTAAGATTTCTTTCGAAACGTGTGATCTCCAGTCTTTTTGGGATGCCTTGGTATTTGGCAATTTATGTATTTTTAAGTATTTCTGTGCCATTTTAAACACACATTTCGCTTCCCAAGCGAACCTAAATGACGTTATCTCTTTAGAAACCCCGAGCAGCGTCGCAACTTTTGGGCACCCCTCATTTTTAATCAATTTTTTATTTGGAATTTCGACGTTGAAGGGTTAAACTGCGCGCCGCTGCGTCGCTGATCCATCGCATCCCTTCCTCCTGAGCGGAGCTAGGAGGATGCTGCTGCCATGGCAACGGTTGCCGAGGCAACCGCGTCCCGCTCTGGGACTCCGAGGGCGGGCTTGCGGCCTAGTCCGGCCCTGCCGCCTTCCAGGCCCGGGACTCGCGTAGCCTTCCTCTGCCCCCAGGAAAGGGGTTGCGTGGGGAGACCCGGCCCTAGGCCCGGAAAGAGGTGAGGACTGGCGTAGGGGGGGCGGTGTGATTTCCCGGGGAGGCTGGCAGCCTCCTAGGGGGCTGGACTAGATGACTTTGGGTGCCCCTCCAATTTACAAATGCATGATACTAATAAAGGGGGAAAGAGAGAGAGATGCTCTTCTGCCCCACCCAACAAATGTCTATGACACCCCCCTCCAAAAAATAAAATAAAAACGGCATAAAGCATAGCTGTCAACATTTCCCTTTTTTAAAAAAAGGAAATTCCCTTATTCCCAATAGGATTCCTCGCAAGAAAAGGGAAAAGTCGACAGCTATGCCATAAAGGGACACAATTATTAATATTTTAATGTTTCAATCTTTTAATGTTGTATTTTAATCTTGTTTTTAAGTTGTATTCATTCAACTTGTTTTTATTATTGCTTGTTAGCTGCCCTGAGCCCGGCCTTGGCTGGGGTGGGTGGGGTATAAATAAAAATTATCATTATTATTATTATTATTAAATCTCTTTGAACTTCTGAATGGGAACCTTATCTTAATGGAGGAGAAAACCCACGAGGGAAGGTAACAGAAGCAGCTCAGTGACACGTTTTATACTGTATTTTATGCTGTTTTTTTGTTGCATCAGTTAAGTGTTTTCAATTTGTTGTTAGCCGGCCTGAGCCCGGTTTTCTGAAGCCGGAAGGGTGGGGTATACATAAAAATTTATTTAGTTATTTAATAAATATGTGGCTTAATTTTATTTCATATGCCTCAAAAAAAAGGGGGGGAGGAAGCATGCTTATAAACTGCCCAAAATCTTACAGATTGATACACTTTTACATTTGATTTAAAGTGGCCTTAACTTTATCTGTGTGTGTTGATGGACTGTGTTTAAATTTTGTAAGGGTGGGATGGGGGGCGGGAACTAATCCTATGAATGCTTGTTGTTCAAAATTGATAAACATGGTTAAAAAGAAAAGAAAAGGCTTGTGGTGCCCAGGGAGCTATGCCTGTTTCTTCCCCTCCCCATTTGAATTCTCCCTCCTCCTATTGGGAACATATAAATAAAGTTACAGGAAGGTGGAATTACATATTTGCCGGCCTCAATGCTGGTTCAGTTGTACCCACCCACTTTTTCCAGGGATAAAGCCTTATTCCCCCACCCCCTCCCGCCTAAGGCATCAGTGGGTGGGTGTAAAATAATAATAATAATAATAATAATAATAATAATAATAATAATAATAATATATTTCTACCCCACCCATCTGGCTGGGTTTCCCCAGCCACTCTGGTCTGCAGGAGGTTTCCCCTCACTGCGCTGAGCTGAGGGGCACAACCTAATAATAATAATAATTTAATAAATGATAAACATCTTTCCGCAGGGCCTGCAAGACAGAGCTGTTCTGCCTGGCCTTTGGTTTGGACTCAGTCTGACCCTTATGTTTCCCTCCCTGTATGGTTTTGATCTATGGGCTACTATTAAAAGGAGGCTGCATTTTAAATTGCATTTTAATCCGTATTTTAATAAATTGGTTGTTGTTTGTTCCCCCCTATTATGTTTTTATTGTCATTTTGCTGGTGTTAGCCGCCATGAGCCTGGCTCTGGCCAGGGAGGGTGGGGTATAATAATAATAATTATAGGTATCTACTGTAGCAAAATGAATTACTATGCAAATAGGAAATATTAAGACCACCAGTATTTTGTTTTATTAGCTGTTGTGTGATGCTTCCCCAGTTTATAATTTCATTATTCCCATCTGGAGGGTTATTCTTGCGCTATTGGGCAACAAAAGTGGGTTAAAATAATAAACGGAAACATTAGCATTATAAAAAGTTACAGAAGTTCAGCAGGATGTTGTGTGGCATTGTGTAGAAACAAAGACATGCGCTAATTGGAAATGAAACAATATATCCACCGCAAAAATCTTTGCAGGCACAAATATTATTGAAAATGCAATTGTGTATAACCCCCCTGATACCACCACGAACACAATTCATCATGAGTGCACAATAAGAAGGGCATTCAGAGGGGGCACCATGGTTATGGAGACAGCTGAAGGACGAGGTGCGCAGCCTGGGAGTCATTTTGGACTCACCGCTGTCCATGGAGGCACAGGTCAATTCTGTGTCCAGGGCAGCTGTTTACCAGCTCCATCTGGTATGTAGGCTGAGACCCTATCTGCCCACGGACTGCCTCACCAGAGTGGTGCATGCTCTAGTTATCTCCCACTTGGACTACTGCCATGCGCTCTACGTGGGGCTACCAATCCAGAATGCGGCAGCTGGACTGGTGACTGGGAGCGGCTGCCGAGACCACATAACACCGGTCTTGAAAGACCTACATTGGCTCCCAGTACGTTTCCGAGCACAATTCAAAGTTTTGCTGCTGACCTTTAAAACCCTAAACGGCCTTGGTTCAGTATATCTGAAGGAGCGTCTCCACCCCCATTGTTCTACCCGGACACTGAGGTCCAGCGCCGAGGGCCTTCTGGCGGTTCCCTCACTGTGAGAAGCTAAGTTACAGGAAACCAGGCAGAGGGCCTTCTTGGTGGTGGCACCCGCCCTGTGGAACACCCTCCCATCAGGTGTCAAAGAGAACAACAACTACCAAACCTTTAGAAGACATCTGAAGGCAGCCCTGTTTAGGGAAGATTTTAATGTTTGATGTGTTACAGTATTTTAATATTTTTTTGGAAGCCGCCCAGAGTGGCTGGGGAAGCCCAGCCAGATGGGCGGGGTATAAATAAATAAATTATTATTATTATTATTATTATTAGCTGTCTTGGAACCGTTCTTGAGAGCATTCTGTTTTTTTATTTTTTCCTCTTTGTTTTCCTTTCAAGAGTGCATAATGGAGCCGGATGAGGAAGTGAACGAAAATTTAAGAATGCAGCTTAAGGCTCTCCAGGAACAGCAGCAGAAGAGGATGCAAAACCTGATGGAGAAGAAGAAAGAAAAACAACAACAGAGCGCGAAACAAAGCGAAAAGAGCAGTCCAGAGGAAGCCTTTGGGGTCCAAGATGATCTCGGCTTATACACCGTGGGCAGTGAGATGTCTAAGGAGGACATTAGCAAAAGGTATAGAGGTAACCCAGGCTCATTCATCAGGGAAATGTCAAAGGATGCTCTGGACATTTGGGTTCAACTCGGCTTGCGGAAGAGGGGATGCATGGGGTTAAAACAGATGGAATAGAGAACCTCCAGCTTCCCAGACTATCCCTGTACCTTAAACCTCTTGACCTGACCTTCTTATCTCTCTGCTGTGGAGCTAGAGCAGGGAGCCCCAGGACTGTCCCTCCAGGCCCCTCTACCCAGCCTTTGGACTCTTCCCAGACCACACCAACTCACCAGTCCTAATTCCTGCCTTTCCTCAAGTGTTTTTCCCTGTCTGGGACATAGTTTATAGCTGTTCTGATAGATGATAGATAGATAGATAGATAGATAGATAGATAATTTATTCCGGTCGGAGGCCAGCTTATAAAACACACTTGGGGGTACAATCCCAGAAGGAAAACAAACATTTAAAACAATGTACAACAATAAAATTTATATATTTTTTCCAAAATTTTTTAATTGGTTTTCACATTTATCACAGGAAAAAGAAACAAGAAAAAAAGAAAAACATTACCAAAGACAAAAACAAATAAAAAGACATAAAAAATTATTACTTCCAATCCCTAATTTCATTACATTGATAACTGACTTCCTCAAATCCCCTCTAACTGAATTTCATTATATCACCTGTTTAGCAGTTATCCAAATTCATATTTCTAATGGTATTAACTTCTTTCATTTACTAACCTTTTCTCCTTTATTAATATTCTAACCCTTAATCTTTATTAACAATGTATTCTTCATCTACCCATAAGCCTATTTATTACTTCCAAGAAATTTCTCTTTATCTTATATTACAATATTTAGTTAAATATTCTTGAAATTTATTCCAGTCCTCTTGTGTCTCCTCACGGATTCTTCTGGTCGGGTCAGCCAGCTCCAAAAAGTCCATCACTAAATTTAAAATTTATAAATGCGATAAGCGTATTGACACTTAAAACTTTAAGATAAGCTGCCGCAGAGAGATGACCTAGAGTCACCTCTGGAACCGAGTTTGGGGATTTTCTTAACAAACTAGTTTGGGTCGGGTGACGGTCTGTGCCTGCAGATCTGTACACAGAATCTGGCGACCATCCGGGTTGTCTTACGATCTTTGCCTAATAATAATAAATTTGATTTATACTCCGCCCTCCCCAGCCAAGACCGAGCTCAGGGCGGCTAACAACCAATAATAAAAACAAGTTGATTAAAATACAATTTAAAAAACAAGATTAAAATATAACATCAAAACATTAGGATGCAGCCAATTCACAGGAGGAGAAAGGAGAAAGAGGGGGATGGAATCAAACTGATTCTAAGCCAAAGGCCAGGCGGAACAACTCAATAGGAGTATAGCATCTAGATCAAGGGAAGTAATAGTGCCACTGTATTCTGCTCTGGTCAGACCTCACCTGGAGTACTGTGTCCAGTTCTGGGCACCACAGTTCAAGAAGGACACTGACAAACTGGAACGTGTCCAGAGGAGGGCAACCAAAATGGTCAAAGGCCTGGAAACGATGCCTTATGAGGAACGGCTAAGGGAGCTGGGCATGTTTAGCCTGGAGAAGAGGTGGTTAAGGGGTGATATGATAGCCATGTTCAAATATATAAAAGGATGTCACCTAGAGGAGGGAGAAAGGTTGTTTTCTGCTGCTCCAGAGAAGTGGACACGGAGCAATGGATCCAAACTACAAGAAAGAAGATTCCACCTAAACATTAGGAAGCACTTCCTGACAGTAAGAGCTGTTTGACAGTGGAATTTGCTGCCAAGGAGTGTGGTGGAGTCTCCTTCTTTGGAGGTCTTTAAGCAGAGGCTTGACAACCATATGTCAGGAGTGGTCTGATGGTGTTTCCTGCTTGGCAGGGGGTTGGACTCGATGGCCCTTGTGGTCTCTTCCAACTCTATGATTCTATGAACTCTGTCTTAGAGGCCCTGCGGAAAGAAATCAGATCCTGCAGGGCCCTGGTCTCATGAGACAGAACGTTCCACCAGACCGGAGCCATCACTGAAAAGACCCTGGCTCTGGTTGAGGCTTATCTGACTTCCTTAGGGCCCGGGACCTCTAGGGTGTTGCTATTTATGGACCTTAAGGTCCTCCGTGGGGCATACCGGGAGAGGCGGTCAAACAGGAAAAGGTCAAATTTTTGCTTTTCCGGGAGGTCAGCGAGCCTCACCAGAAGCGGATCAATGGTCTCACTACGTGCCTCTTCATAAAAGGGACATCAAAAGAACAAGTGCGCTGGGCTTCCTATCTCCCCCAATAGCTGTTCTGTATTTTCTCCCCCCCCCCCCAGGTTACTTGAAAATGAAAACGACCAGCTCCAGCAGCAACTCCGAGAGACTGTAGATGAAAACGGCAGGCTGCACAAAGTGCTCAAGGAGCGAGACTTTGAAATCAAGCAGCTGCACAAGAAGATTGAAGAAGAGAGGCTGGCGCTGCTGGGTAAATGGAAATGCTTTGCATACACCTGCCATTGTCTGTGCGATCTATTTGCAGGCTCCCTCGCCTTCTACCAGGGCCAGGCCCACCCATGAGGCAAAGTGAGGTGACCGCCTCAGGCGGCAGGATCCACAGGGCTAGCGGATCTGGCCTCCAAGGCCATTGCCTCCATCGCCCACTCTCGCTGCTTCTTTCCGTAGGGACCTCGGGCGTCCTGGGAGACGTGGCAGCCACGAAAATAGTGGAATTGGCGAAGCAGAACCGGCACATGACTGCGGAGGTTGAGAAGGAGAAAACCAAAGTGAAGCAGCTGAACAACAGAATCAAGGAGCTGGAAAAAGAGGTGAGGCCTCTGTTTCTGCTGAGAAGGATAATAATAATAATAATAATAATAATAATAATAATAATAATAATAATAATACAGTGGTACCTTGGGTTACATACGCTTCAGGTAACATACGCTTCAGGTTATAGACTCCGCTAACCCAGAAATAGTGCTTCAGATTAAGAACTTTGCTTCAGGATGAGAACAGAAATCGTGCTCTGGCGGCGTGGCGGCAGCAGGAGGCCCCATTAGCTAAAGTGGTGCTTCAGGTTAAGAACAGTTTCAGGTTAAGTACGGACCTCCGGAATGAATTAAGTACGTAACCAGAGGTACCACTGTAATAATTTATTATTTATACCCCGCCCATCTGGCTGGGTTTCCCCAGCCACTCTGGGCGGCTTCCAACAAAGTATTAAAATACAGTGGTCTGTTGAACATTAAAAGCTTCCCTTTCAGATGTCTTCTAAAAGTCTGGTAGTTGTTGTTCTCTTTGACATCTGGTGGGAGGGCGTTCCACAGGGCGGGTGCCACCACCGAGAAGGCCCTCTGCCTGGATCCCTGTAACTTGGCTTCTCATGGTGAGGGAACCGCCAGAAGGCCCTCGGATCTGGACCTCAGTGCATATGCCATCGCCTCGCCTCCTCACTGTCTCCTCACTCAGCAGGCAGCTAGGATCTTGCCCCTGGTTTCATGCCTGCTGAAGGCCTCATCAATCTGATCCCCTTTGCTGCTAACCTGTTTCCTATTGCCTCCCTGGTGAAATACCTCAACTTCAAGCCTTCAACTTCAATGTCTGTGTGGCATTCCATTCTCCTTTTTTTTTAAAGGTTTTAGAGAATAAATTAAACAAATCAATACAACAGAGGCAATAAAAATACAAAACAAAGTGCAGTACTATATCTAGTGGGGACTTAATACGATGTACTTATGACCATAACCTCATACTAATAACAAACTTAGTTGGTCACTAGGGTGCTACTTGAAGGATTTTTTTTACAGTGGTGCGTCGCAAGACGAAAAGAATCTGTTCTGCGAGTCTTTTCGTCTTGCGTTTTTTTCGTCTTGTGAAGCAAGCCCATTAGCGGATTAGCGCTATTAGCGCTATTGGCAGTTTAAGGGCTAAAAACAGCTTTTTAAGGCTTAAGGGATTAGCGGTTTTGCTGCTAAAATGCTTTTAGCAGCTTAGCGCTTCAGGAAAAGGGGTTTTGGAGCGAAAAAACCCCTCAAAATTTTTCGTCAATTTTCGTCTTGCAAAGCAAGCCCATAGGGAAATTCGTCTTGCGAAGCGCCTCTGCAAACGGAAAACCCTTTCGTCTTGTGGGTTTTCCGTCTTGCGAGGCATTCGTCTTGCGGGGCACCACTGTATTTTGTTTCAACTACGGCAGACCAACACGGATACCTATTTACAGGATCGCCTCCCCTGGTATGCCCCACAGAAGAACTTAAGGTCCATGAATAACCATAGTTTAGAGGTCCCGGGCTCTAATGAAGTCAGATTATCTTCCACCAGGGCCAGGGCCTTTTCAGTGATGGCTCCAACCTGGTGGAATGCTGTTCCATGAGACCAGGACCCTTCAGGATTTAACCTCCTTCCGTCATGCCTGTAAGACAGAACTATTCCACCTGGCCTTTAATTTGAATTCAGCCTGATCTTTTATTTCCCTTCTCTTCCCTCCCCCTTCCCTTTTATGAAGATTACCCTCTCTGAGACCCCACAGCTAATTCTCCCCTGGCCTCCTCGCTGGCCCAAGTAGGACTAATTCAGCCAGCTAGCCCTGGTGACTATCTAATGGATGGATTTCCCCCAAATTGATATCTGAACTATGAATTTTATTGTTATTCATGTTTTTATATTGTATTTTATGCTGCTTTTACAATTAAGTGTTATAAATTTGTTGTTAGCTGCCCTGAGCCCAGTTTTCTGAACCAGGAAGGGAAGGGTATAAATAAAAATTTATCATAATTATTATTACCTGCCTGTAACCTTTCTCCTTGATCTGCTTTGTAGTTGCACTGTAAAGCTGGCATTTATCTAATTGTGTGTATATATGTGTGTGTATATTCTAGTTACAAATGTCGGCTCTCAAGCCCCAGTCCCTTGAGGAGAAAGACAGTCAGCCTGCTCGTAGGGCGGCAGAAGTGCCTCTGGTAAGAACGAATCACTCTATGTTCTCAACGTAGTAACGATAAGGCTTTTAAAGCAGGACTGGGGAATCTAATGTATGGTTACCAGATTGTTTTCAATGAATCCGGGGACGCTTTTTTTTTTGGAAGGTGAGTAGCAACAGGGAGTCAGTAGTGGGGAATGGTGAGGCAAAAGACACAAGCACACATACATATTGTATAAAGGTTCAAAGCCCTTCTTTCGCACCCTGTGAAACATAAATGCACAGTTTTTAAAAAACTGAAAGCGGTGCACTGTGCGCCTGTGACTCGCAAGCCTCCCCCGATCTCCTGCCAATTTCTCCTTTGTATTTGACTGATCGGGGGAGGCTTGGGACTCATGGGCGGGAGGCTGTTGCCCAGTTGTTGTTTTTAAAAACCTGTACACATTTATGTTTCACAGGGTGCAAAAGAAGGGCTTTGCAGCTTGCCTGGCAGAGAAACCATGCGCCTTGCACCCCTCCTGGGCAGCGTCTGCTCACCTGTGACTCCCGAGCCTCCCCTGATCTGTCAAAACAAAGGGGGAAGGGGGAAGGAGATCTGTGCCGCCGGACGTCCCCGGTTCCCCTTCGGCAGTGGCGGCGGCAGTGAGCAGCTCCTGAAGCCAGCCAGAGCCAACTGCGCTACCAGGCTGGCTCTGGGCTGCTGAGGCTGCCACTGCCACATTTCCAGGGGACAGATTTGCAAATCTGGGGACATTCCAGGGACGGAATTTGTCCGGGGACAGATTTGCAAATCCAGGGACTGTCCCTGGGAACTGGGGATGTCTGGTAATCCTAATCTAATCTAATCCAGGCGTTTCAATGGTGGAGCATCTGCCTTTGGGATTTTCCCCAGACCACACACCCTTCCCCCAAGCCCCACCCCTCACTGATTTACTTCCCCCCTCCTTGAGCACCCCCCCCCCCACTGGAATGTGACCTTGAGCTCTGATAACATTCCTCTTCAACCCGGCCTTTGGCGGATGAATATCCTACTGCCTTTCAAATATGCTTGTGGGAAGGAGCGTTAATAATAATAATAATTTTTATATATACCCCGCCCTCCCCAGCAAGGCCGGGCTCAGGGCGGCTCACAAGCAATAATAAAAACAAGTTGGATGAATACAACTTAAAAACAAGATTAAAATACAACATTAAAATATTGAAACATTAAAATATTAAAATGCAGCCTCATCACAGGAGGAGAAAGGAAAAAGGAAAGAGGGGGAGGGAATCAAATTGGCTCCAAGCCAAAGGCCAGGCGGAACAACTGTGTCTTACAGGCCCTGCGGAAAGAAATCAGATCCTGCAGGGCCCTGGTCTCATAAGGCAGAGTGTTCCACCAGGCCAGGGCCAGTGTTGAAAAGGCGCTGGCCCTGGTTGAGGCTAATCTAATTTCCTGTTTTAACTTTTAATTTTGTGTTTTTATCTTGTGAACTACCCTGAGATAGAATCGTAGAATCTTAGAGTTGGAATAGTCCAACCCCCCTGCAATGCAGGAATTTCAGCTAAAGCATCCATGACTGATGGCTATCCAACCTCTGCTTGAAAACCTCCAAGAAGGGAGTCCACGACATCTCGTGGTGGATCTTCAGATAATTGGTGGTGTATAAATGTAAATACAGTGGCATCTCAGACGTCGAACGGAATTCATACCGGAAGTCCGTTCGACTTCGGAAACCAAGGCGCAGCTTCCGATGGGCTGCAGGAAGCTCCTGCAGCCCACCGGAAGCCGTGTTGGACGTTCAGGTTCTAAAGAACGTTTGCAAACTGGAACACTCACTTCTGGGTCTGCGGCGCTTGGGAGGTTTGACTCGCAAGGCGTTTGGGATCCGAGGTCCGACTGTAAATAAATAAACAATGCCTTGTAACGTGCCATTTGTTCTTTATCCGTACTAATCGAAAAACACGCCTTCCTCTTGAATCTCGAGAGCCCAGAGATGAAAGCCTTGCAGGAAAAGTTAACAGCAGCCAACTTCAAAGTGTCTGAGTTTCGCAACCAGCTCCAGACCACAAAGCAGGAGCTGAAGATGACACAGAAGGTAGGGTCTTCTGTTAGTTTGCATTTCTTAGTGCCGTAAGTATTGGTCTGATGTGTAGACATTCCATAACTCTAAGCATCCCATTGCTTTTTCCCACTAGAGACGTTCATGTTGCTTGGGCCTAACAGTTACAGACATGCAACAAGCCATTCAGATCTGTGAGGTCACCCTCATTGACCCACCCACCCCTAAGGTCACTTTCAGGGTATACATTATCTGCCAGTATTAGTTGTCCTCTCCTTGAACATGGGGACGCGGGTGGTGCTGTGGGTTAAACCACAGAGACTAGGACTTGTGGATCAGAAGGTCGGCGGTTCGAATCCCCACAACGGGGTGAGCTCCCGTTGCTCGGTCCCTGCTCCTGCCAACCTAGCAGTTCGAAAGCACGTCAGAGCGCAAGTAGATAAATAGGTACCACTCCGGCGGGAAGGTAAACGGCATTTCCATGCGCTGCTCTGGTTCGCCAGACGCGGCTTAGTCATGCTGGCCACATGACCCGGAAGTTGTACGCCGGCTCCCTCGGCCAATAAAGCGAGATGAGCGCCACTACCCGAGAGTTGGTCACGACTGGACCTAATGATCAGGGGTCCCTTTACCTTTACCTTGAACATGGGAGGTGTCCTGGGCTGGTTTAGTGACGTATGTGGCAACAGGAGCTGAAGAAACAGAACAGCTGTCCTAGGACAGCGGGCACTTGAGATTTTTCTGGAGTGACTTTGCCTCAGCTGTGTTTTTGGGTTGTTTGCAGCAGCCTGGCAAAATGACTCACAAAACAGCTGTGTGAAAATGCCACTTCAATTATTTTAACAGAAAAATGGAGTATAAATACTAAGCTTTAAAAACATGGAGGCAGAAGCCAATTCGGTCTTAAGAAAGATTTTGGAAAAGGCACTTTCTGCAACACATTAGCTAAGAACTTGAACCTGGGTTTGCTTATTTTCTCCTCCTGCCCAGTCCATTTTCCTTTTGTGTCGTGTCTTTTTCGATTGTCAGCCTGACAGCAGGGACTGTCCTTTACACACACACACACACACACACACACACACACACACAAAATATTTTTAGGCTGCTTTGAGGACCTTTATTTTGCTGAAGAGCAAGATTTTTAAAAAAGGTTAAATAAAATAACTGATAAATCGAAACCTTCAGCACAAAAGATTTTCCATGACATAATCACGTTCTGTATCTGGTTTTCAGCTTTTAGCCAATGAAGTTGGAGAGGACGTCAACATTCAAAATCTGTTGTCCACACCTGGCACCTGGCGTGGGCGGGCTCAGCAGATTCTGATCCTACAAGGGAAAGTGAGTCAATGATCTTTGTTCCCCCGCTCTTCCAAACATTGCATGGCAGAGTCGGACTGATTATTGCAGAATTTCAACAGGCTGTTTGCACACGCAGCTCTGGTCCGTTGTCAGTCAATTAGCAGGTTTGCAGAGTGCATGCCTTGAAAGTTCCCCGTTCAATTCCTGGTATCTCCAGGTAGGTCTGAGAGGCACCCTCCTCCGAAACTTTGGAGAGCAGGTGCCGGTTGTAAATACTTTTACACCAGGTGGATCAAGACAGATCCTTATGTTCCTATGCTTGCTGATCGGATTCTTAGTGGGACCCCCTCCTACCCAAATAATTCAATATCTTCTCAATCCAATCCTCCTCTTTCTCACTGACCTTAAACCCTTTCATTCTGTGTATATTCACAGATATTCTAAAATTATAACATTATTCAATTTTTTCCTCCATTGGTTCACCCCTAGCTCTTCTGCGTTTTTCCAATTACTCTCCCTCAGGTCCGGGATCTAGAGAACCAGCTGGGCCACAGCAGAAGCCGGTTGTCCGAGAGCAGCACTGAGGAAGAGGCTGTAAGCCTGGCGGACTCGAGAAAGACGTCTGCCTCAAAAAAGAACCTGCAGAGGATTCGTAGCTTGGAAAAAGAAAAGAAAGAAGCTCTAGAGGTGAGGAAGGGCTGAGAACCTTTTTGCAGGAGCCAGGGGAGCTCAGATCTGAGGCCTGGGCTTCCTGACTCTATGTATGTATCTCAAATATATTAGAAAGTTATTCCAGTCTTTTAAAAACACTTGGTCTTCCTGATTTCTGATCTTTCCCATCAGTCTTGCCATTTCTGCATATTCCTTTATATATATATATATATATATATATAAGTTTTTTAACATATCATTTTCAACAGTAATTAAACATACTTTTACATCTTATTCAATTTTTTTGACTTCCATCAATCCTGTCTGAAAATTTTCCAATCTAATCTCTTAGTATGCATTTCTTATTTTCCCTATTACATTTCAAACTCACAACCAATATCTCTATCTTTTTCTACTTTGTAACACTTCGTATATTTCTCCTTACAAAACGTCTTGTAGTCCTACTAGCGTAATTTGTTGATTACAGTTGCTCTTCAAATAATTCATATACTTCTTCCAATCTTCTGTCAATCTCTGGCCCCGCAGGTTTTGAATTCTTCCTATCATTTTGTCCAATTCTGCACAGTCCATTAATTTCGTCTGCCGTTCTACTTTCATCGGAATTTCTTCTTGTTTCCATTTCTGGGCTAACAATACTCTTGCCGCAGTTGTTGCACATAAAAACAATTTAACATCTTGCCTATTAATGTCCTGACCGATAATACCAAGTAAAAATGCTTCTGGTTTTTTTAAGAATGTATATTTCAACATCTTTTTCACCTCATTATATATCATTTCCCAGAAGTTCTTTACTTTTTTACATTCCCACCACATATGATAAAATGTTCCTTCTTTTTCTGCCATTTCTGCATATTTCATCACATTGGTCTGCCACTCTTTTCTGGTTGGCACTTTTTCTTTCCACAGTCTTTTACAGTGGTGCCCCGGAAGACGAATGCCTCGCAAGACGAAAAACTCGCTAGACGAAAGAGTTTTCCGTTTTTTGAGTCGTTCCGCAAGATGAATTTCCCTATGGGCTTGCTTTACAAGACGAAACGTTTTGCGAGTTCTTGCGAGTTTGTTTCCTTTTTCTTAAAGCCGCTAAGCCGCTAAGCCATTAATAGCCGTGCTTTGCAAGACGAAAAAAACGCAAGACAAAGAGACTCGCAGAACGGATTAATTTCGTCTTGCGAGGCACCACTGTATTTTCTTTTGGTAGTTCCACACCTATAATGCCTAACAAAAAAGCCTCTGGTTTTTTAATAAAAGTTATCTTAAACATTTCCCCGCAACTCATATCATTTCCCAGAAAGCTTTTACCACCCCATGTGACCACCACATATGATAAAACACACTCTCTTTAAGGGCTTCCTTATTGTTGTTGTTGTTTTTGAGACAAACATGGCTGGATTTAAGGACACAGGGCCCCATTGCCCTCTGATTCAACCATAGCCTGTGGTCCCTTGCCAGGACCTCATTCCCAGCCTAACCGACCTCACAAGGTTGTTATGTTGAGGTTGTGGACTCTCGTTCCTCCTGCAAAAAGGTTCTCAGCCTTCTGACTCTAAACTGTCCATGGAGGCACAGGTCAATTCTCTGTCCAGGGCGGCTGTTTACCAGCTCCACCTAGTATGCAGGCTGAGACCCTACCTGCCCATAGACTGTCTCCCCAGAGTGGTGCATGTCCTGGTTATCTCCTGCTTGGACTACTGCAATGCGCTCTACGTGGGGCTACCTTTGAAGGTGACCCAGAAACTGCAACTAATCCAGAATGCGGCAGCCAGACTGGGGACTGGAAGTGGCCGCCAGGACCACATAACACCAGTCCTGAGAGATCTGCATTGGCTCCCAGTACATTTCCGAGCACAATTCAAAGTGTTGGTGCTGACCTTGAAAGCCCTAAACAGCCTTGGTCCAGTATACCTGAAGGAGTGTCTCCACCCCTATCGTTCTGCCCAGACACTGAGGTCCAGCTGCGAGGGCCTTCTGGTGGTTCCCTCATTACGAGAAGTGAGGTTATAGGGAACCAGACAGAGGGCCTTCTCGGTAGTGGCACCCGCCCTGTGGAACGCCCTCCCATCAGATAGGAAGGAAATAAGTAGCTATCTTATCTTTAAAAGGCATCTGAAGGCAGCCCTGTCTGGGAAGTTTTTAATATTTAATGCTGTATTGTTTTTAACACTTGATTGGGAGCCGCCCAGAGTGGCTGGGGAAACTCAGCCATATGGGCAGGGTATAAATAAATTATTATTATTATTATTATTATTATTATTATTATTATTATTATTATATGATATATGCCACCTCGCGCTCCTTACAAAAATAGGTAGGATACACGATACGTAAATAAATTCCCTACCACGTCAAGTCTGACTTTCTTTTATCTGCTTAATTGCAGAAGCTTTCAGGGGAACATAACACCCTCCTGAAGGATTACGAAGAGCTGAAACAGAAATTGGACGGCTCCAAAGCTCGGAACAAAGTTTTGTCTCACGAAGTGAAAACCCTGAAGGAGCAGATCTCGACCCTCCTGGACAAAGGGAAGCACGACGACGAACTCGTTGATGCTCTGCTGGTACGATTTGGCTGTTCCACACCCCAGGGGTTCGGCAACAGCTACTGCTCAAGGCTATTTCAAATTCCAGAATGCTACCAGTATCTGCGCAGCTCAGCTGGCAGAGTGTGAGACTCTTAATCTTTGGGCAAAAGATTCCTGCATTGCAGGGGATTGGATTGTATGGCCCTCGTGGTTCTACAGTTCTAGGATTCTAGGATTGCCGCTATATAGCTTATAGGTCACTTTGGGTTTCCCTGGGCAAGATAAAGCAACTAACAAATTTAATAATAATAATAATAATAATAATAATAATAATAATAATAATACAGTGGTACCTTGGGTTAAGTACTTAATTCATTCCAGAGGTCTGTTCTTAACTTGAAACTGTTCTTAACCTGAAGCACCACTTTTTTGACCTTTAAAGCCCTTTGTGGCTTAGGGCCCTTGTATTTATGGGACCGCCTCTCCTGGTCTGCCCTGCAGAGGACCTTAAGGTCCATGAATAATCATAGTTCAGAGGTCCCGGGCCCTAAGGAAGTCAGACTATCCTCCACCAGGGCCTTCTCAGTGATGGCTCCGACCTGGTGGAATGCTCTGTCCCAGGAGACCAGGGCCCTGTAGGATTTCACTTCCTTCCACAGGGCCTGTAAGACAGAGCTATTCCACCTGGCATCAATTTGAACTTAGCCTGATATTTTATTCCCCTTCCTTCCCTCCCCTCCCCTTTTTATGAATATTACCCACTCTGGGATACCACCGCTAATTTTCCCCTGGTTTCCTCGCTGGCTCAAATAGGACTAATTTAGCCAGCTAGCCCTGGTGATCATATAATGTTTATTGGATGGATTTCCCCCCTAAACTGATTTTTGAATTCTGAATTTATTGTTATTCATGTTTTATACTGTATTTTATGCTGTTTTTTGTTGCAACAATTAAGTGTTTTAAATTTGTTGTTGGCTGCCCTGAGCCCGGTTTTCTGAACCAGGAAGGGCGGGGTATAAATAAGAAATTATTGTTGTTATTGTTATTGTTGTTATTATTATTATTATTATTATTATTACAGTGGTGCCCCACAAGACGAAAGGGTTTTCCGTTTTGGAGGTGCTTCGCAAAACGAATTTGCTATGGGCTTGCTTCGCAAGACGAAAATGTCTTGCGAGTTCCTGCGATTTTTTCCCGCTCCCCACCCCCTTTTTCTAAGGCACTAAGCTGCTAATAGCCTTTTAGCAGCTAATCCGCTAATCCCTTAAGCCTTTAATAGCCACTAATAGCCGCTAAACCGCTAATAGCGCTAATCCGCTAATAGGGTTGCTTCGCAAGACGAAAAAACCGCTAGACGAAGAGACTCGCGGAACGGATTCTTTTCGCCTTGCGAGGCACCACTGTATTACCTTTAGGGGTTAAACACCGCCACCTGCGTTTAATGATGCATGTGTGCAAACCCCGTGCCTTTTCCGCTCCCCCAGAGCCAGCAGAAGGAGATGCAAGCCATCCTGAAGAACCTGAGTCAGCAGGACGATAGGACCAAGGAATCTCACCAGAGCCTGGAGCAGCAGCTGAGCGTGGAGGTCCAGAAGCAAAACTGCCTCATCGAGCAGCTCAAGCAGATGGTTTCCGAGAGAGAGGCCAGGGTGAAAGAACTGGAGGAGGAGGTCCAGCAGTTCGCTTCGCAGGTAAACCAGATCGGATCGCTTAATATCACAGAGCAAGCCAGCCAGTAAATCGCACAGGGCTACCTTTGAAGGTGACCCGGAAACTACAACTAATCCAGAATGCGGCAGCTTGACTGGTGACTGGGAGCGGCCGCTGAGACCACATAAGACCAGTCCTGAAAGACCTACATTGGCCCTGGTCCTGAATGGGGCAACTGTGCCCCTGAAGGACCAGGTGCGCAGCCAGGGAGTCATTCTGGACTCACAGCTGTCCATGGAGGCGCAGGTCAGTTCTGTGTCCAGGGCGGCTGTTTACCAGCTCCATCTGGTACGCAGGATGAGACCCTACCTGCCCGCAGACTGTCTCGCCAGAGTGGTGCATGCTCTGGTTATCTCCCGCTTGGACTGCTGCCATGCACTCTACGTGGGGCTACCTTTGAAGGTGACCCAGAAACTGCAACTAATCCAGAATGCGGCAACTAGACTGGTGACCGGGAGCGGTCGCCGAGACCACATAACACCGGTCTTGAAAGACCTACGCTGGCTCCCAGTACGTTTCCGAGCGCAATTCAAAGTGTTGGTGCTGACCTTGAAAGCCCTAGATGGCCTCGGTCCAGTATACCTGAAGGAGCATCTCCACCCCCATTGTTCTCCCCAGATGCTGAGGTCCAGCTCCGAGGGCCTTCTGGCGGTTCCCTCCTTGCGAGAAGCCAAGTTACAGGGAACCAGACAGAGGGCCTTCTCGGTGGTGGCCCTGTGGAACGCCCTTCCACCAGATGTCAAAGAGAAAAATAGCTACCAAACTTTAAGAAGACATCTGAAGGCAGCCCTGTTTAGGGAAGCTTTTAATGTTTAATAGGTTACCTGATTTTAGTGTTTTTCATACAGGATTCCTCACACCAAAGGAATTCCTGTGAGGTTTAGGTCTAAGGACACTCGAGAAAGAAAATCCATTACTTGGTGGCAGAAGTGGGATGAAAAAATCCTTTCCACAAACAGACTCTGGTTGGGTTGCCAATGGGCCTGTGATAACATGTTGTGGATGTGACTGTTGTCTATGAAGTGGGACGGAAAAAATGGGACATTTGAAACCATCCAAGGGGATGAAAGCAAAGAGGAGATGGGGAGTGGGGAATCGACCTCATTGCGCTCAAAATGTGTAAAGTCTGACTTGGTTGATGTCTTTACGCCAGCACCATCGAAAAGAGGAAAGCAGTCCAGACTCACTTTCTACCCTGTCAGCCGAGTCTTTAGAAGAAGGGAATGGTTCCTCAGGTTCCCGGAGGGATGACCTCGTTGGAAGTAATAGCTCTACGAGGTAAAAAACACTTTTAAATCCTCAGTTTATATGAATACAGCTGCCTGTCAGAATAAAGTGTTCAGAGGAATCTGGCAGTTTGGTCACAGTTTGTGGAAATTGCTTTAGCAACTTGGCATTTGTCATGGTCCCCCCAAAAGGACTATTGGGGCAGCCACACTTATTTTGCAAGCCTACTATGCAGCTTTGGGATGCGGGTGGTGCTGTGGGTTAAACCACAGAGCCTAGGACTTGCCAATCAGAAGGTCGGCGGTTCGAATCCCCGCGACGGGGTGAGCTCCCATTGCTCAGTCCCTGCTCCCGCCAACCTAGCAGTTCGAAAGCACGTCAGAGTGCAAGTAGATAAATAGGTACCGCTCCGGCGGAAAAGTAAACGGCATTTCTGTGCGCTGCTCTGGTTCGCCAGAAGCGGCTTAGTCCTGCTGGCCACATGACCCAGAAGCTGTACGCCGGCTCCCTCAGCCAATAAAGCGAGATGAGCACCGCAATCCCACAGTGGGCCAAGACTGGACCTAATGGTCAGGGGTCCCTTTACCTTTAGCTTACTGTGCAGCTGACACTCATCAAGCAAATCTTCACAATTAAGATGATTTCCTGGCCTTTCTTCCTGGAAGTCAGTCATCAACTGAGCAGGGACTTAAGCACAGATCCCCCCCACCTGGTGTCTTCCAAAAGCTTTGGACTACAACTCCCATCAGCCCCAGCCAGCATGCTGGGAATTGTACTGCCAAAACATTTTGAGGGCACCATATTAGGGAAGGCTGCCAGTTTGGCCCAGAATGGCAAGCTCCTTCTGGATCCCATATACAGCCGTACCTCAGAAGTCGAACAGAATCCGTTCCCGGAAATCCATTCGACTTCCGAAACATTCGACTTCCAAAGCACGGCTTCTGAAGCTCCTGCGGCCAATCGGAAGCCCCATCAGATGTTTGGCTTCCAAAAGAATGTCCGAAAACCAGAAGAATCACTTCCAGTTTTCGACCATTCGGGAGCCGAGGTATGACTGTATTCCAATCTGATAGATCTGACAGACTATTCAAATCTTCTATCAAGCCCTCCATCTGGAGGTGAAGTTCTTAATAGCTTCAGCTCAGCCCAACTCTGACATCCCGTCTCCAGCAGTGGGTCATATATGTTGTGTTGTTTAGTCGTTTAGTCATGTCCGACTCTTTGTGACCCCCTGGACCAGAGCACGCCAGGCACTCCTGTCTTCCACTGCCTCCTGCAGTTTGGTCAAACTCATGCTGGTAGCTTCGAGAACACTGTCCCACCATCTCGTCCTCTGTCGTCCCCTTCTCCTTGTGCCCTCCATCTTTGCCAACATCAGGGTCTTTTTCCGGAGCTTTTCTCATGAGGTGGCCAAAGTCTTGGAGCCTCAGCTTCAGGATCTGTCCTTCCAGTGAGCACTCAGGGCTGATTTCCTTAGGAATGGAGAGGTTTGATCTTCTTGCAGTCCATGGGACTCTCAAGAGTCTCCTCCAGCACCATAATTCAAAAGCATCAATTCTTTGGCGATCAGCCTTCTTTATGGTCCAGCTCTCACTTCCATACATCACTACTGGGAAAACCATAGCTTGAACTATACGGACCTTTGTTGGCAAGGGGTCATATATAGGGTAGTTTATACAATCAGGATAGCACCTTGACACCTTTTCCCCCAAAGAGGCAGACAGACATTTGACATGTGCAGTTTCTCCTTGCCAGAGGGCGCCGGTTGGATTTCTGCAGAATAGTTCAGAAGGCTTGGCTCAAAATCCCCCAAGAGTAACAATTCTCTAAATACGATATATTATTTCTTTGATTTGATAGCTGGATCCTTATCATGAATGAAATCAGCATCCTTTGAACAGACAAGGAATTTCCAGGGAATCTCTCAGCCCTTTGTATACTGCCTCAGATTATTCACAGGCGCCTGTGTAGTTTGAGATAATACTTTCCACCCAGTCTTACAAACCAGAGACTTTTATATCTATGCGGCTAGGACTTCTCCCAGTCTGACAAAGAAGTTAGCAGGGCATTTCAGTTCAATCAGGGAATCTTCTATTCCTTTACTTCTCACCTTTGCTTAATAATCCCACAAACAAATAATTCAGAGTCAGAGAAGGGATTGCTAGTCCAGGGAAACAGATGACGAATAAACCCTTCTGTGTGTATTGTTCCAAAATTAGTTTCTGCTGGAGGGCAGTAGAGTGTTGTGTAATGCCTCACCAGCCAGTACATTTATGGAGAATTCAGATTTTATTTCTACCCGGCTGTGTCCATTAGCCTAGTTCTCACTGAGACAGATAATCCTGTGTGAGGGAATATACCAGTTCAGCTGCCTGGAGACTTTCATGATCAGGCGGTCCTTAATACCAACAAATTTCATTGCACATAGAAAACTTACGCATCTCAGAGAGATTCTCATTCCAATATTTCACGTGAAATAAATCCTTTTGCACTAGAGGAGTATTTGCTGCGACACCTACCCCCAGCTGTGCTCTGCAGTGGTACATCCCAGACACAAGCTTTCTGCCTCATTGAGAGAGCTAAGTTGTAGGTAAAGGCAAAGGTAAAGGGACCCCTGACCAGTAGGTCCAGTCGTGGCCGACTCTGGGGTTGCGGCGCTCATCTCGCTTTATTGGCCGAGGGAGCCGGCGTACAGCTTCCAGGTCATGTGGCCAGCATGATCAAGGCACTTCTTGATCAGAGCAGCGCACGGAAACGCCGTTTACCTTCCCGCTGGAGCGGTACCTATTTATCTACTTGCACTTTGATGTGCTTTCGAACTGCTAGGTTGGCAGGAGCAGGGACCGAGCAACGGGAGCTCACCCTGTCGTGGGGATTTGAACTGCCGACCTTCTGATCAGCAAGCCCTAGGCTCTGTGGTTTAACCCACAGCGCCACCCGCGTCCCTATGTTGTAGGTATCCTGAAACAATTTGTCACATCAGAAGATAATTTTATCATTTGTGCCCCGCCCAGCTGACTGGGTTGCCCCAGCCACTCTGGGTGGCTTCTAGCATCTGCAAAAACATAATATAACATCAAACATTAAAAACCTTCCTATACAGGGCTGCCTTCAGACGTCTTCTAAAAGTTGTGTAGTCAGTGTATAGCCTCGGCCCAGTATACCTGAAGGAGCGTCTCCACCCCCATCTTTCTGCCCTGACACTGAGGTCCAGCACTGAGGGCCTTCTGGCAGTTCCCTCCCTGTGAGAAGAAAAGTTACAGGGAACCAGGCAAAGGGCCTTCTCGGTAGTGGCATCCGCCCTGTGGAATGCCCTCCCATCAGCTGTCAAGAAAATAAGCAACTATCTGACTTTTAGAAGACACCTGAAGGCAGCCCTATTTAGAGGAGTTTTTAATTACTGATGTTTTAATGTATTTTTAATCTCTTGTTAGAAGCCACACAGAGTGACTGGGGAAACTCTGGGCAGGGTATAAGTAATATGTTGTTGTTGTTGTTAGTCGCAGCAGCATCTGTAAACTGGCAGGGCTTCAGAGCCTTCTGCCTGCTCCCCAGATACGTGGCAGTGTGCATAGATGGTGGAAGATGGGCAAGCTAAGCACACAGGCTGTTGCTGAGATGTTTGCAATTCTTTGCCTTCCCCAGGATGGTTTCTAAGATGGGTCACACCCTCGTGGACTCCGTGGCGACCTCATTCCCAACCACTGTCTCTCCTGGGAGGTATGTGACAGCTAACTGGAGTTGGCTGAAACTCTTATCATCTTCTTCTTTTTTGGCAACCACTCGTAGAGTAAGATTGTCTTCCATAAACACGGTTTTAACAGTGAGTCCGTAAGTGACTGTGGAGGCCAATTCTGGATCCACACATCCTTCCACAGTGGGGACATTGGTTTCTGGGTGGGAATTGATCACGGTGTGGATTTGCCAAGTGTGCCTTCCTCTTAGCTCCTTTCTCCCTTGCGTCCTGAGTTCAAGCGTCTTAAAAGCCCATGACACCTTCTGTCAAGGCTGTTCTCCAACTGAAGCGCTCGCAGGCCAGTGTTTCCCAATTGTTGGTGTTTAGTTTTAGATTTGCCTTGAGAGCGTCTTTAAACCTCTCTTGTTGACCACCAGCATTACGCTTTCCATTTTAAAGTTCGGAATAGAGTAGTTGCTTTGGAAGACGATCATCAGGCATCTGCATAACATGACCAGTCCAACGAAGTGGATGTTGAAGAATCATTGCTTCCACACTGGTGATCTTTGCTTCTTCCTGTACACTGGTATATCGGGGTTTCCTTCTCCCTCCCTTACCAACTCAGGTCCTTTTTTCTCCTTTTTTTCTTTTTCTTTTTTCTCCTTTTTAGGATTGTTGAGCCTGATAATCTGGACATGAAAACCGTGAAGATCCAGATTGCAGAGTACAAGGCCCTGGGACAAGCCGCTGAAGCAGAAAGGGGCAAGCTGATAGAAATGGTCAACATCCTGCAGAAAAGGTGAGCACAAAACATGACAGCACCTTGAAACGGGCTCCTGCCCTCCCCTGTCCCAAGTCTCCCTTGCCTTGGAAAACCAAGGAACTGTAAGGCGCTTTTCTTCTTCTTTTGCAATTTGAAAAAAATAAAGTTGGGAAGAACTGTAAGGCATAAGAAGAGCCTGTGACTTCTGGATCCGGGATTCTTTCGTTGTGATTCCTGCGTTGCAGGAGGTCAAGGTCAAGGGACCCCTGACCATTAGGTCCAGTCGTGGCCGACTCTGGGGTTGCGGCACTCATCTCGCTTTACTGGCCGAGGGAGCCGGCGTACAGCTTCCGGGTCATGTGGCCAGCATGACTAAGCCGCTTCTGGCGAACCAGAGCAGCGCACGGAAACGCCGTTTACCTTCCCGCCGGAGCGGTACCTATTTATCTACTTGCACTTTGACGTGCTTTCAAACTGCTAGGTTGGCAGGAGCAGAGACCGAGCAACGGGAGCTCATCCCGTCGTGGAGATTCAAACCGCCAACCTTCTGATCAGCAAGTCCAAGCGGCACAGTGGTTTAAACCACAGCGCCACCCATGTCCCTATTATTCAGGTAAATGGACCCCTGACCATTAGGTCCCGTCGCAGATGACTCTGGGGTTGCGGCACTCATCTCGCTTTATTGGCTGAGGGAGCCGGCGTACAGCTTCCGGATCATTTGGCCAGCATGACTAAGCCACTTCTGGCGAACCAGAGCAGCGCACGGAAACGTCGCTTACCTTCCCGCCAGAGCGGTTCCTATTTATCTACTTGCACTTTGACGTGCTTTCAAACTGCTAGGTTACTCCTGAAAGTAAAAAATATGCTTGGTGACACAGTTCTAAAGCTGGGATACAATTAGACACCATTTTTAATCACAATGGCGGGCTGGGCCTTTAAAAACTGCACCGATTTTAAGTGCTTATTTCAAAACTGCGCTGATTTGCTGGTTCTTTAAAATTCCTTTGCATTGCTGGGCGTGAGGCTGCCTGTGAGCTATAAACAGGCCTCCTGCGAGCAGAAACATCTGTGGGCATTCAGCCTTTTAACTTGCAAACAAATTAAACACATTTATTTCCTTTACCTCCTGCCCACGTACCTGAGTTCTATGGGTGCCTTAGAGGCAATTCAAAACACAGTACAATGCTTACGTGATAAAAACTGCAAAAAGCAACTACAAAGGAATCACGACAGCTGAAACCACACCCAGCAACTGAGAACAATGTTAACTTCTTTTCTTAAAGTGCACATCTGTTGACTCAGAAGTAAGCCCTGTGGAGCTCAGTGGGGTTGACTCCCAACTTAAGTGTGTTGGAGATTGCAGCCCCAGAGCCTTTATTCTGTTTCCTCCCACAACAACCCTGTGAGGTTGGCCTCTGCGTATCCTAATTTGTAGACGAAGGACCGAGGGTGTGAGGAGGGCAAGTGAAAGCACCAGAGCCATAACGTTCACCTGAGGCCCTTCTCCAGGTGCCCCCTAGGAGGGAACCTTGGAGGGTGGTGACAAGGGGAAAGGGCCTTTTCAGTGTTGGCTCCCTGGCTATATACGTTGTATATTGCACTGAGATGTCTGAATGACAAATAAATACATAATACCTTTCTCACCCAGATCTGGCCACAGTGATCCACACGATGGTCACCTCCAGGCTTCATTATCGTAACTCGCTCTACGCGGGGCTGCCCTTGAAGCTGGCCCAGAAACTCCAGCGGGTGCAGAATGCCGCGGCGAGGCTCCCTATGGGGTCCTTGCCATGGGATCACGTTCATCCAGTGCTTTACCAACAGCACTGGCTCCCGGTGGAGTACAGGGTCAGGTTTAAGTTGCTGTTTTTGACATTTAAAGCCCTATGCGGCCTAGGACCCACGTACCTACGGGACCGCCCCTCCTGGTATGCCCCACGGAGGACCTTAAGGTCCACAAATGACAATGCTTTGGAGGTCCCAGGTCACAAGGTGGTTAGATTGGTCTCAACTAGGGCCAGGGCCTTTTCAGCACTGGCCCCAACTTGGTAGAACGCTCTGTCACAAGAGACCAGGGCCCTGCGGGACTTGACATCTTTCTGCAGGGCCTGCAAGACAGAGCTGTTCCGCCTGGCCTTTGGTTTGGATTCAGTCTGACCCTTATGTTTCCCTCCCCTTATGGTTTTGATCTATGGGCTACTTTTAAAATGAGGCTGCATTTTAAATTGCATTTCAACCTGTATTTTAAATTGGGTTTTTTTACCTATTATGTTTTTACTGTAATTTTACTGGTGTTAGCCGCCCTGAGCCTGTCTCTGGCTGGCGAGGGCGGGGTATAAATAAAATTTATTTTATTTATGTGTGCCAGTGTGGTGTAGTGGTTAAGAGCGGTAGTCACTAATCTGGGTAACCGGGTTCGCGTCTCCGCTCCTCCACATGCAGCTGCTGGGTGACCTTGGGCCAGTCACAGTCTCTCAGCCCCACTCACCTCACAGAGTGTTTGTTGTGGGGGAGGAAGGGAAAGGAGAATGTTAGCCGCTTTGAGACTCCTTAAAAGGGAGTGAAAGGCGGGATATCAAATCCAAACTCTTCTTCTTATTTATTATTATTATGATTATTAATAATAATAATATAGTAAAATCTGCGCCGAATCAGAAGGTGGCAGACTTCCACTTCCTCTGAGGTTTATAAACAAAGGTTGCATAGCCACCTGTCAAGGACTCTTTAGGTGCGATTCCTGCGTGTCAGCGGGTTGGTCTAGATGACCTTGGGGTGTCCCTTGCAGCTCTGATATTCATTGATTCTATGGTTTCTTCTGCTTTGAATGCCAGGGTGGACGACAGCACCACCAAGGTCTGGGAAGCTGAGAAGAAGCTCCAGGAGCAGCAGCGCAGGTACATCGCTCTAGAGCAGCAGTTTGAACACCTGAAAACGGAGTCGGGGAAGAATTCTGGCGCCCCAAAAAACCCCTCTAAGAACAAAGCAGGTAATGTCATGGATTAGAGCGTGGGTAGGGAAACTTAGGGACGAAGGTGGTGCTGTGGGTTAAACCACTGAGCCTAGGGCTTGCCGATCAGAAGGTTGGCGGTTCGAATCCCCGCAACGAGGTGAGCTCCCGTTGCTTGGTCCCTGCTCCTGCCAATCTAGCAGTTCAAAAGCACATCAAAGTGCAAGTAGATAAGTAGGTACCACTCCGGCGGGAAGGTAAACGGCGTTTCCGTGCGCTGCTCTGGTTTTGCCAGAAGAGGCTCAGTCATGCTGGCCACATGACCCAGAAGCTGTACGCCGGCTCCCTCAGCCAATAAAGCAAGATGAGCGCCAGAACCCAGAGTTGGCCACGACTGGACCTAATGGTCTGGGGTCCCTTTACCAGTTTCAGTTTATTGGTTAATTTTTCTAGCAAGGCGGTTTCCCATACAATTTGGTACCATTGGTCCATGCTAACTCCTGACAGGTCTCTCCAGTGTCTGGTTATGGTGTTTCTGGCTGCTGAATGTAGGTGGGTTATGAGTTCTTTGTGGTGTAAATGGGCATTGTTGTCCTGGAAGATGTTTAGTAGGGCCAATTCTGGGGTGATGTCTAATACTTGCTTAGTTATTTTACATATTTCTCGTATGGCTGTTGTCCAGAATAGTTGGATTTTGGGGCACTCCCACCACATGTGGAGGTACTGTATATGGCATGTTGTAATACCACGCTGTTGCATTTGTATTTGGAAATTACGAACGTGGAGACTTGGTTGGTTCTGAAACACAGGGGAAATTCTGTGTTCTCCTCTAGCAGCAGGCCCCACATCTACAGCTCAACCACACAACAGCACCAGGCTGGACTGGAACGTGGGTGACAGAAGTGGACCTCCATCAGCACAACGTTCGGAGGTGCCCCTGGAGTCCCAAATAGAAGAACTATCCACAAGGTAGGATGCTTAACCGTTTTGAGAAAGCTCACGTTTATAACCACCGGGTGACGTTGAGCCAATCACTGCCTCTTTCAGCCTAGCCTACCTCTCAGGGTTCTTGTGGGAAAGAAAGCAGAGAGAACATTTAGCTCATGGGTAGGCAACCGAGGGCCAGATCCGGCCCAATCGCCTTCTCAATCCGGCCCCCGGACAGTCCGGGAATCAGCGTGTTTTTACATGAATAGAATGTGTCCTTTTATTTAAAATGCGTCTCTGGGTTATTTGTGGGGCCTGCCTGGTGTTTTTACATGAGTAGAATGTGTGCTTTTATTTAAAATGCATGTCTGGGTTATTTGTGGGGCCTGCCTGGTCTTTTTACATGATTAGAATGTGTGCTTTTATTTAAAATGCATCTCTGGGTTATTTGTGGGGCCTGTCTGGTGTTTTCACATGAGTAGAATGTGTGCTCTTATTTAAAATGCATCTCTCTTTTTTTAAAAAAAAAATTAATTCATTTTCTTTTTCATTCATTACATACATCTCAAATTTTTAACATTTACTATATATTCCTCCCTCCCTCCCCTCCAAGACTTTCTCTGGTTTGTTTCTGTTTTCACCCACTTTGCTATCTTAACAGAAAAGGTTCTTAATAACATAACATCAAACCTAAAAACATAAAAATAAAAGTGAATACACCATCATATTTCACTATCTTCGAAACATTTTCTGATGCTGATAATGTGAATGCTTATTTAAATCCTGCCATCCCTGGGTTATTTGTGGGGCATAGGAATTTGTTCATTCCACCACCCCCCCAAAAAAAAAAATATAGTCCGTGCTAAGTTGTGGGTGAACATATCAGGCGACACAGCGATTCTTCCAACAGCTCTTGTTTATTCAGAGGCCAGAACAGAACTGAACTGAAGGGTTCAGTCAGCCTGCTTATATAGAGCTCCAGTACAACGTAACTGTAACAATTTTCTAAAACTATCCAATCACTGAACGTCACTTTCGATCCCTTATTTGCATAAGTATCTACAGTATCCCCCTGCTGGCCCAGGGTGAGAACTTCAGTACATAACAGTCCGGCCCCCCACAAGGTCTGAGGGACAGAGGGCCCCCTGCTGAAAAAGTTTGCTGACCCTGCTTTAGCTCCTTGGAGGGAAAGGTGGGATATCAGCGCAATAAATAAGATGGAAAGGAAATTTCGGAAGCAAACCCTTAAAATGAGTGAGCAATCGAAGGCCTTAAGATACCCACCGTGCCTGCACAAGAGCATTCATTGACGCAGCCAAGACCCTCTGCTGCTCAGAAGGGGAACGTGGTGGTGCTCATTCTGCTTCGAAAGCCCATGTGGCTGAGAGGATAGAATGTTGGGCTAGGGATGCGGAGTCCCAGGTTCAGATCTCAAGCCATGAGCCTCACTAGGTGATTGCAGGCCAGTGGCCGTCTCTCAGCCTTGCCTACCAGATAACGTCGTGGGAATAAAATGGGGGTGGCGAGGGAGGCCATCTTGAACTCCAATGAGGATGGGAAGGATAGCTATAGAATCATAGAGTTGGAAGAGACCACAAGGGCCATCGAGTCCAACCCCCTGCCAAGCAGGAAACACCATCAGAGCACTCCTGACATATGGTTGTCAAGCCTCTGCTTAAAGACCTCCAAAGAAGGAGACTCCACCACACTCCTGGGCAGCAAATCCCACTGTCGAACAGCTCTTACTGTCAGGAAGTTCTTCCTAATGTTTAGGGGGAATCTTCTTTCTTGTAGTTTGGATCCATTGCTCCGTGTCCGCTTCTCTGGAGCAGCAGAAAACAACCTTTCTCCCTCCTCTACATGACATCCTTTTATATATTTGAACATGGCTATCATATCACCCCTTAACCTCCTCTTCTCCAGGCTAAACATGCCCAGCTCCCTTAGCCGTTCCTCATTAGGCATCGTTTCCAGGCCTTTGACCATTTTGGACACGTCATACCTCGGGTTACAGCTGCTTCAGGTTGCGTTTTTTCGGGTTGCGGACTGCTGAAACCCATAAATACCGGAACAGGTTACTTCTGGGTTTCGGCGGTCACACATGCGCAGAAGCGCTAAATCACGCTTGGCGCATGCGCAGAAGCACCAAATAGCAACCCGCACGTGCGCAGACACGAGTTGCGAATGCTGCGGGTTGCGAACATGCATCCTGCACGGATCACGTCCACTGTATTAGGAATATTTTTTTAATTATCCCAGGGAATGCTATCGATAGTTCCACCTGGTGCCTCTGGCTTTGAGCCAGAGCAAAATGTGTTCTTCCTGGTCTTGGTACAAGAGCCCTGTAGCGCTGCGAAGAGAGCACATGCAGCCGCAATAGCGCTGAAGAATTCTGTTGTTATTCAGAGGTGGTGGCTGCTGCTGCTGCTGCTGCCTTAAATATGGAGTTCTCAGTGCAAAGACCTTCATGGCACCATTATGACTACCTCCTCTGGCCATGACAGCTAGAAGCTTCCTTTTAACATAAATGAATTCTGAAAATGTTCTTTCCCCCCCCCAAAAAAAATTTTAAATTCATTTTATAACACAAATAAACAGCACAAACAGAAAAAACAAACAATACAAACACATTCTTGGCTTATCCTTATTTTTTTCTAAACATTGTTGGGTGGGCTTCCCCAAGTCCCCCCTATTTGATTTTCATTTTACCTCATCTTTAGCAGTTTGCATATATCTTTTTTTTTATCACACTTACTTTAACCATAAAACATCTTCACATTTTATCACTCGCAAATAATACTATTTTAAAACACACTATCTTCTACTTCTAACCCTACAGCCTAAATCCACTTCCAAGGCTATTCTAAGATTTAAATATTAACATATTTTTTGAATATATTCCTTAAACTTCTTCCAATCTTCTTCCACCGTCTCTTCTCTCTGGTCTCGGAGTCTCCCGGTCAGTTCGGCAAGTTCCATATAGTCCATCATCTTCATCTGCCAGACCTGTATGTATTCTCCAGCATGATGGGGCCAGAGAGATAGCTTTGCATACTGGTTTTCTTTTTCAAAAATAAAATAAAATACCATATTTTTCGACCGTATTTTTCGGTCTATAAGACGCACCAGACCATAAGACGCACCTAGTTTTTGGAGGAGGAAAACAAGGAAAAAAATATTCTGAATGTCAGAAGCCAGAACAACAAGAGGGATCGCTGCGCAGCGAAAGCAGCGATCCCTCCTGCTGTTCTGGCTTCTGGGATAGCTGCGCAGCCTGCATTCGCTCCATAAGACGCACACACATTTCCCCTTACTTTTTAGGAGGGAAAAAGTGAGTCTTACAGAGCAAAAAATATGGTAAATAAAAATGCCTGGAAGAGTCTGCCTTGCTTTCCCAGCTTGTAAGTTCTTTGCGACGTCCGATGGCCGATTTTTGTCCTTGCAGGCTTGCGATCCAGATGGACGAGAACGAAAGCCTGAAGATGGCTTTGCAGGACTCTGCGAAGACCAAAGAGGAAGACTTCCGGCTGTACCAGGAGACGGTGGGGCAGGTGAAAGACATCTTTCTGCAAGCGCTGAGGCAGCAGAAGCAGGACCGGAACTAAGCCAAGCCCACCCAGAGCGCCCTATGGAGGGAGGGAGTCATCGGGGAATCCCAGGGGTCTCGCGCTTTACAGCTGGCCAGGTTTGCCCCTCGAAATGATATTTGTTTGAACACTTTCAGGAGGGAGTGAGGAATAGACCTGCTGAAGACGTAGCAGACGTAGCAAACTCTTGCCAGCCAGAGGCCCCTAGAGGTCATCTCTTCTCACCCACGATGATGCCCATGTAACTGTCTCTTCGGTGGAACTTTAGGTCTCCTCCGCTCTTTACGAGCTGCCACGAAAGGACTGGCCTGTCTTGAAAACAGCTGGACCTGCTTGGTGTGCCTGCGATGCCGCTCTGTTTAAATCTGTAAATACAGGACGTTGTTGTCACCCTGGCAAAGCCATAACAAGATAAAGGGGTATCTTATTTTCTCAACAAAAAGAAAAAAGGACATTCCTTGTTTGGTCTCTGCTTTCTGTTGTAAATGAGAGAGAAGGCAACAAGCAGACACAGTGGAGACAGGGGTGCTTCCAGATTCACTATTTTCAGGTGGGATTCAGTCATATACCTGTATATTCAGGTTGAATAATATCCAGAGACTTTAAGCAGCCTCATGAGCAGCGTGATCTCAGCAACTCATCAGCTGAGGCATTGTAGAATAAGAATTATTATTATTAGTGTTGACTTTTTCTCAGACAAGCTCACACAACCCACAACACAGATAAAACACAGAAAGCTAAAAACATCTAAAAGTTTATACACCACTTGATTGTTAAAAACAACCACCTCAAAGTGATTTCCGAAAATCAAAAACCTGCATTTACGACAGCTAGAGTCCACTAGCATTTGTGGTTCCCAGTTTGTGCTGGCGAGCGGCTAATGCTAAACTACGTCTATTGTTATGTGCCACCCCGATCTATGAATGGTGAGGGATTCCAGGAGATTACTCATGGTTTGTGTTTCTTTTTGGTAACAAGGCACTGCAGAGACTGTGGTGTCTTCATGATGTAGGGTTTATTTACACACACATATATATAGGGACGCGGTTGGCGCTGTGGGTCAAACCACAGAGCCTAGGACTTGCCGATCAGAAGGTTGGCGGTTCGAATCCCCGCGACGGGGTGAGCTCCCGTTGCTCAGTCCCAGCTCCTGCCAACCTAGCAGTTCGAAAGCACAAAGTGCAAATAGATAAATAGGTACCACTCCGGTGGGAAGGTAAACGGCGTTTCCATGCACTGCTCTGGTTCGCCAGAAGCGGCTTAGTCATGCTGGCCACATGACCCGGAAGCTGTACGCCGGCTCCCTCAGCCTATAGAGCAAGATGAGCGCCACAACCCAGAGTCGGTCACGACTGGACCTAATGGTCAGGGGTCCCTTTATCCTTTATATAGCCTGAGCTTACGATGGAGGGGTCCACAGCATTCACACCCCAAGAGGGCCCATTGCAAGCTCACATTGTGCACTGACCCTCGTTCTCAAGCTTGCCACCGCTTTCAGGCCGCAACTATTTCCCTCCAGCCTACATCACCCCCAACTGCAATCCTAAACTGAACTCCGCTAACTAACTCAAAGTTCAGGGTGGGGCCCCTGTCTCTGCCTTTTAAAACGGTCCACTGCGTTCCCCCTGTCTTTGGTTAATGGCTCACTGATTTTCTAGACACGGTGGAAACCGGTTTGGCCTGTATTTTTAACGCTCGGCTAAATCCAACACCTGAATTTTAACACTCCGAGCGTGGATTAAATTCTAAGACCCACGAATTGAAGGGAATCTGGCGCCCACAACTCATAACAGTATTTATTCTGTAAGCTATTGATGGCCACAGTGATGCCTAAAGGATGTTTTCCCAAAGGTGGGCAAATGATTCCATTTGGTAAGACATGATTTGGGGGCCATGATCTCTCACGGTGGCTTCTGCGTTGAGAGGCAGTAATAATGTGCAAAGCTAATACTTCCACAGGTATCTCCTTCAGGAAGGCAGAAAATTAAAAGGTGTCAACATGCAGTGAAGTTGGGAAGGGGGGGCAAAATTCAACTTTACATCGGATAAGGGAATTCCGGAAGCTCTAACGGTCAGGGGTCCCTTTACTTTTACTAGGTTTACCCCACCACCATCCTCAGCCCGTATTGCAGGGACTTGAACTAGATAATCCTTTGCGTACTGTTCAACTTTAATGATTCTATGAACGCAGGGATAGATGCCAACCGTTTTTTTTTACTGTGAGTTCCTTTTAGATGGGTTAAAAACAAACAAATAGAGGAACTGTTAAAGTCCGAATTTCCTGGTGCAGCAATAAAAGAAATTATCCAGTGTAAATCTGGAAATTCCCTACAGATAGAAAGATGGGACGTCATGGTTTTTGCAGAAGAGTAGCCGTGTTAATCTGCTGCAGCAAACGTAGGCAGAGAGTTTTTTTGGCACCGTAAAGGCTAAGAAAGTTATTGTGAGCAGGAGGTTTCACGGACCGCGCTGACACATGTATGAAGTGGTATCCTAAATTGGCAACTACAGGTGAAACTCGGAAAATTAGAATATCATGGCAAAGTTCATTTATTTCAGTAATTTAACTTAAAAGGTGAAACTAATATATGAGATAGACTCATGACATGCAAAGCGAGATATGTCAAGCCTTTATTTGTTATAATTGTGATGATCAACACAGACTGTGGAAACTTCACACTGGACTTCAAACATCTGGCATTGTGTGCCTCCCCATTCTTCCTCCAGACTCTGGGTCCTTGGTTTGCAAATGAGATGCAAAAGCTGCTCTCATCAGAAAAGAGATTTGGGGAACCATGTCATCAGCTGGTGTTGGTCCATTAAGTCCAGGGTCAACACAGCTGTCTACCAGGAGATTTTGGAGCACTTCATGCTTCCTTCCGCAGACGAGCTTTATGGGGATGCTGACTTCATTTTCCAGCAGGACTTTGGCACCTGCCCACACCACCCAAAGTACCAAAACCTGGTTCAATGCCCATGGGATTACTGTGCTTGATTGGCCAGCAAACTCGCCTGACCTGAACCCCATAGAGAATCTATGGGGCATTGCCAAGAGAAAGATGAGAGACATGAGACCGAGCAATGCAGAAAGAGCTGAAGGCTGCTATTGAAGCATCCTGGTCTTCCATAACACCTCAGCAGTGCCACAGGCTGATAGCATCCATGCCACGCCGCACTGAGGCAGTAACTGATGCAAAAGGGGCCCAAACCAAGTACAGTGGTGCCCCGCAAGACGAAATTAATTCGTTCTGTGAGTTTTTTCGTTCTACGAGTTTTTTCGTCTTGCGAAGCACCAATGCGTATTGACGGTTTCCCATAGGAATGCATTGGCGGTTTAAAAAAAAGGCACAAGACGTTTCATCTTGCGAAGCAAGCCTATAGGGAAATCCGTCTTGCGAAGCACCTCAGAAAACGGAAAACTCTTTCGTCTTGCAAGTTTATCGTCTTCCGAGGCATTCGTCTTGCGGGGCACTACTGTACTGAGTACATATGCATGCTTCTACTTCTCAGAGGTCCGATATTGCTCTATTTGCAGTCCTTGTTTTGCTGATTTCACTTAATATTCTAATTTTCTGAGATTGTTAATTTGGGGTTTTCATCAGCTGTACGCCATGATCATCACAACTATCACCTGTAAATATCTCTCTCTCTACCTACATACACACACACACTGCTGGGGTGGGGAGAAACTGCATGCAGAGGAATGAGGTTGCCTCACCTCAAAAAGGATGACATAACAGTTGGAAAAGGTTCAGAAAAGTGCAACCCAAACGATCCAGGGGATGGGAGTGAAGAAAGGTTGCAGCTTTTCGGACTTCTCTCCCAAACACCTATCATGTCACCTTTCCCTCACTTTTTTCTTTTAGCTAAAAAGGCAAGACAGAGGAGGCATTATAGAAGTTGATGCGGAAAAGGTTCTCTCCCTCACAACGCTGGTATCTAAAGCATAGCTGTCAACTTTCTGATTTGAAAACAAGGGATCAGCAGCCTCACCTGTTCTGGGGACATCTAACAATCCGGGATAGCAGCGGGAAACAGTGGGAAACAGCGCTGGAATAAGGGAATTTCCTGCAAAAAAAGGGAAGTTTGACAGCTATGATCTAAAGTCATACTTCTCGGTGGTGGCGCCCGCCCTGTGGAACGCCCTCCCACCAGATGTCAAAGAGAAGAGCAACGACCAGACTTGTAGAAGACATCTGAAGGCAGCCCAGTCTAGGGAAGCCTTTAATGTTTAATAGGTTATTGTATTTTAATATTCCGTTGGAAGCCGTCCAGAGTGGCTGGGGAAACCCAGTCAGATGGGCGGGGTATTAATAATAATAATAATAATAATAATAATAATAATAATAATTTGCACATGTTGCCATGCAACCAATCCATGCAGAATGTAGGCCCCCTATATATAGAAATGAGCAAATTGGTGATATTTTAGGGAGCAGGCTAGCAAGCGGGGCTGTGACTTACATCATAGGAGCCTACACAACACAAAACACTGTTGCTGTATAATAATACCCAGACTTGACCGGCGCCTCCATGGACAGCTGCGAGTCCAAAATGACTCCCAGGTGGAGAGGTTTCAATGTTTCAATGTTGTATTTTAATCTTGTTTTTAAGTTGTATCCATTCAACTTGTTTTTATTATTGCTTGTTAGCCGCCCTGAGCCCGGCATTGGCTGGGGAGGGAGGGGTATAAATAAAATTTATAATTATTATTATGAAAATGTACATCCTTTTTTTGTTTTTTGCCCTGGACACAGAATTGACCTGCGCCTCCATGGACAGCTGTTAGTCCATTTTATTTTATTTTATTATATATATATATATATATATATATATATATATTGTTTTTTATCTTATATTTTGGAAATGAACATCCTTTTTTTTTTCTTTTAATTTTTTTTGGGGGGCCCCATGAGAGTAACTTGCTCAGTTTATACGTAAATCCCACCCTGGCTCCCGCTCTCGTGTTTCCCCTCAAGAGTCACTTGCTGGACTGAAGAGAATCTCAGCCTTCGCGCGCGTCTCCCTTTCCTGCGCGTGCCTGGGAGTGGGCGGGGCCGAGCCGACGTCACGACGCCGCGCGCTGCTGCGGAATGCGGTTGCCTAGCAGCGCGTGGGCGGGGCGGGCGAGAGACGCCACATCCTCGGCCGAGGCTGGTCAGCCAAGATGGCGGCCGCCGGGCGAAGGAGGCGGAGGCGCAGGAGGCGAGGAGGAGAAGAAGAAGGAGGAGGAGGCGCAGGGACGGCCATGCCGCTCTCGGGAAGGGCCGCTCTCCTCCTGCTGCTGGTGGTGCTGCTGCTGGACGGAGCCCTGGCGGTCGCGGGCCAGAGCGAGAACGGTGAGGAGGGAGGAGGAGGGAGGCCTCGGGGTCCCGATCCGAAGGGGCGTCAGGCTCCGCGCTCGCCCGCAGGAACATCCCCCCTTCCTCTTCCTCCTCCTCTCTTATCTCTTCCTGCTCGTTTTTATATACAATATGCTGTTTTCAGAGAGGCTGTAAGCCGCCCAGAGTGGCTGGGAAAGCCCAGCCAAATGGGGGGTGCGGTATACATATTATTATTATTATTATTATTATTATTCCTCGTCTTCCTTTTCCACCTCTTCTTCCTTCTCTCCTGCTTCTCCTATTCCACTTCTCTTCTTCCTCTTCCCCTCCTTTCTCTTCTTTTCCTCTTCTTCCTTCTCTCCTTCTTCTTCTCCTATTCCACTTCTTCCTCTTTCCCTCCTCTCTTCTACTCTTCTTCCTTCTCTCTCCTCCTCTTCTTCTCCTCCTTCTCCTCCTCTTCTTCCTCTTCTTCTTCGTCTCTTCTTCTTCCTCCTCTTACCCTCCTCTCTCCTCTTCTCTTCTTCTCCTCCTCCTCCTCCTCCTCTTCTTCGGCTCTTCTTCCTCTTCTCCTCCGCTCTCTTCTTCTCTTCTTCCACTTCTTCT